>NC_143563.1:17290833-17595000 GCF_054136105.1 Typopeltis vanoorti
CCTGGATGCTGACAATGTCAAGTTCTTTCCTAATATCCTCATTTTTAATATGATATTGCCATTGATGCCATCTATTTACGCCTCTAATCTTTCTCAGGACTCTCATATCTGCGGTCTCTAGTCTTTGGTCAAGTGTTTTACTTCTGACCCAGCTCTCAGATCCATAAGTTAAAACTGGTTTGAACACTGTCTTGTATACAGCTAATTTAGTGTTCCGACTAATTTCTCTTTTATTCCATATGAATTTATTCAATTGACTTCCCACGATACCAGCTTTGCTGATTCTGTTGTCTATTTCTATTTTTAGTTTACCATCTTCAGTAAAAATTGTGCCTAAGTAGCTGAAATGTTTTACTTGTTCCACAGGTTCTCCATTCACAACACAGTTGACATTTTCAATGATTCTGCCTATTTTCATTGTCTTTGTCTTTTTATTGCTGACCTTCATACCATATCTATTACAACAGCTATTCAATTTAGTCAGAGAATCTTGCAGACTTGTAGCGGATTTATTTAGAAGTATAACATCATCCGCATAAAGCAAAGAGCTGACATTAACATCTCCAATTTTGATGTCAGGTTTAATACCACATTCCTTCATAATGTGATCCATATAGATAATGAATAACAGAGGGGATAATGTACATCCTTGTCTCACACCAGATTTAACATTAAACCATCTTCCTGTACTTCCTTCAATTCTAACTGCTGACTCACAACTCAAATAAAGACTAAGTATTGCTTGATATAATGCCCCATTGACACCATATAACTGCAGCGTATTGAATAGCTTCTCTCTTGGCACCTTGTCATATGCCTTTTCCAAATCGACAAAACTTAAATACAGATCTTTGTTATATTCCCATGCTTTCTCGACTATTTGTAGTAAAGTGAAGATCTGATCCTGACAGCCTCTATTTGGCCTGAATCCAGCTTGTTCTTCACCAAGCTTTTCTTCCACAATTCTTCTCAACCGTTTCTCAAGTATACTTGCATAGATCTTGCCAGGAACACTCAGTAGGGAAATACCTCTGTAATTCTCACATTCAGTTTTATTTCCCTTTTTATATATGGGTACTATGAGAGCTCTACTCCAATCATCGGGAATTCGTCCCTCTGTCCAGGCTTTCTGAACTATGCAGTGCAGCCACTGTAAGACTCTTATACCACCATACTTCAGCATTTCTGGTCGAATATCATCTACTCCTGCTGCCTTTCCACATTTCAAGCCTTTGATGGCTTTTTCTACTTCAAGTATGGATATGTATTCCTGACTGCATGCCTGGTCAGTGTTTTTTTATCACTGTGCTGTCATCACTGCTTGTTTCATTTAGCAGTTTTTCAAAGTAATTACTCCATACTTCAAGGATATCTTTTTCTCCTGTTTTCATTTCACCTTTATCATCTCTAATTCCTTTTACAGCACTCTTTCCTCCATTCCTAAGCTTCTTCAACAACCTCCAGAATATTTTGCCACCTTCTTGATATTTATTTTCTATATTCTTGCCAAAGTCCTCCCATGACTTTTGTTTAGCTAGTTTTACACACTGTTTAGCTTTCTTACATTTGTCTCTGTATTCTGTAAGAGTAAAAGCTGACTTATTTGCCAGGAACTTTTGATATGCTTTCTTCTTTTCCTTCACTGCCTCTTTAACTTCCTGTGTCCACCAGGGAGTTCTGATTTTTTTATCCTTGCACACAACCTCACCACATGCCTCTCTGGCAGAATCAATCAATGTTTCCTTCAGAGTTTGCCACTGAATCTCCAAGGTTTGATTCCTGTTCTCAAACTCTTTCATTTTCTTTTCAATAATATTTCTGTATTTTAGTCTACAGTTCACATCTGAGAGCTGCTCGACTTTTATTCGCTTTAAAACTTTCTTACATGTTATTCTTTTCAATATGAAATTCAATTTTATCCTGCTCAAGACTAAATAGTGATCACTTCCAATTTCAAATCCTCTGTACACTCTGGTGTCCTGCACCAGGGAGAAAACATCACTATCAACAATAACATAGTCAATGAGACTTTTCTTATTCCTAGCCTCTTCTCTCCATGTGAATTTGTGCACATTTTTATGTTGGAACATGGTGTTAGTAATAACCAGTCCATGTCCTGAGCAGAAATCCAACAGATATTTGCCATTATTATTAGCTTTGCTCTTTTCTCCAAATTTTCCCAAAATATTTTTGTATGTCTCACAATCATCTCCTACTCTACTATTTAGATCCCCAACAAGGACCAACTTTTCCTTTTTCATTGTGTCAGTTGCTTTTTCTAAAGCCTCAAAAAATTCCTCCACTTCTACCTTAGTAGAACCTTCTGTGGGACCATAGGCACAAATAAGTCTCATTGTCCAGTTCCCCATTCTCATATTTGCCCACATTACTCTACTTGAGACTGACTGCCATTCAAGAAGATTAGCCTCATATTTTGTGTTGAATACTATGGCTACTCCTTCTTTTCCTTGATTGTCATTGCCTGAATATAACATTTTGTATTTATTGCTCAGAAAGATCTCACCAGTTTTGGTCTTTTTTGTTTCAGTCACCCCTATTATGTCGATCTGGTACTTATCTAATTCCTCAGCTAGCTCCATTTCTTTGCCATTCAGGCTTCTTACGTTGATAGTACCGATCTTTAACTCTGGTGATGTTGAGTTGGGGTTTGTTTTCAGATTTGTTCCAGTAGCTGACTTTTCGCTGTTCGCCCTGGTTCCCTGGCAAAAACAACGGGGGCCTTGTTTAACCGGGCACGCCCCAGCCGGCATGAAATTTTGTCATGTTGTACCATCATTTTTTATTTTGGTTTAACCAATAAGAATACATGTTGAAAATTTATTTATCACTAGGTTAGACTATAATAGATTTAGTTTAATCCTTTATCCCAGTGAGAGCAAACAAAGTTTGCGCCTGAAAATATCTTCAGGACTAAATATAGTGTTGTACTATCTTATAATAGATTAAACTAAATCTATTATAGTCTAACCTAGTGATAAATAAATTTTCAACATCTTTCTCTAAATCCAGAGTAATTTTTAAAAAAGGTGATAAACCTTTTGGCAACTCCCATAGGCACAGATGACTTGCTACTGCTTCTGCCTGGTATCTCCAGCTCTGGGCCTGGCTCCCACTGAAGAGACCTCAATAAAGGTCGAAACTAGTCTGGGTAGATGGCCAATCCCTTTAATGCATAACAGTATACATATCCACATAGGAAATGTGTTTTGCATTATGGGAGATACTGGGTTAGAAGTGCCTGGTAGCTTGCTCCACCTTTGCCACGAGTTGCCTTGATGTTGCACTACTTACTGGATAAGATAGTACAACACTATATTTAGTCCTGAAGATATTTTCAGGCGCAAACTTTGTTTGCTCTCACTGGGATAAAGGATTAAACTAAATCTATTATACAATAAGAATACAATTTGGTCGGCTAAATCCCAAATTGCCAGCCCATCCTCGTTCGTTCGGTATCAAAGTAGATACCCAACAGGGTGCACCACGAGAAGGTGAGGATTGGACATTAGGTCAGAAGCCCTGGTCGGTTCTCCGCATTCCTTTAAAGGCTATGTGGAGGTCTCCACTCAGTTATACAGCTTTGACCCTTAAGCACCCCACAGTTAAATATGTGCTTATTATATTTTATTAATAAATAAATTATAGTCATACAAACTATGTTTATGAAATTTACGATGTAAATTTCATAAACTTTTATAGTCTATATATATTAAATTATATTATGCACGAATTCTCTTACTCAAATTGAGAGTCACTATCGCCCTGACTTTTCACGGTGGAGCAATAACTGGCTCCCTGCAGTAAACAACAGCAACTATACTGCAGAAACAAGGGTTCACAGACATTTGCAGACTGCGTAATATATTTCTCAAGAAATAGTGCAATTACAGACAACTGGGAAAATAAACACTAACTAATGATTCACATCTCCCCTCCAACAGAAACTACTATATACACTCAAGCAAACCACATATTGCAGGTGCAACATATGGTTTTGCTTGACACTACCTTATCATGAACATGTTAAAACTAAGAAATATATAGTGAATGCATTTCAGATATTATGGAAATTGGTTTAAAAGAATTAGCATTTCAATTCAGCTTGTTTTGTTTGGGTAACACGATCTTTTGTTAATACTGCACCAATCATATGCACTTTTTTAATAGATGCTCTTTCTCTACTGGCCTACAATTGCGCACATCTTTCACTTCTCATTAGTAATTTGTCAAGGATTGTTCATTACGTATCGCAAGTCTTAAATTACTGGTAATTTTTGCTTGATATAATGGGAAAGATGACTTTATTTGGGTAGATAACTTTGATTGCACACAAGGAAACCGCTCTTGAGGACAGAAGAAGTGATGGAGAATAGAAGCTTCTTGGTAAGTCATACGCATTTTCAGTTTTTTTTTCCTGAAAACTTTCATTTCCGAAAATCAACGCATATATCTCTGCACCACGATTTTTTACCTTTAATTTTGGGAAAAGAGTGCGAGTTATATTCGAGTAAATACGGTAATTTTTTTTAGCTTTCAAATTCTTAAGTATAGATTATTGGTTAAAGACCAGATTTATAAAACACACAAAAGAGAGCAATATAGCAGATATAGAAATAAGCAATTTCACTCCTCTCATTGATGATAAATTATTTATATTAAGTAAAAATGTATAGTATCTTTATAAATTTTATTCTATTAAAAATAAATCTTTTTTTTTTTGTTTAAATGTACATCTAAATTCAAATAAAACACACATTTACAATGAAATATATTATTCATTTATTTTGATAAGGTACTTGGTTATAATGAAAATTAAAGAAGAAGTACACGGATATCTGAAGTTTCAGAAACACTGTCCAAATATTTAGTCTGAAACATAGGTGTATATTACATCTGCTCGTTTTCTTAAATTCTGCTTCAAATTTGGATAGAGAAACAGCATGATATGCACTTCTTACATTTTTTTTCAGCGTCATTTCAATTTTGAATGTGAAACATATTGAGTGTATTGTGTAATCTGTGTTTAAGTGACTTTGGACAATTTTTGACTTTGATTTTAATTGTGTACTTATTTTTGGATTTTTGATAGACAAATAAAATTTTAAAGGTAAGTAGTTTATAAATAATAAACATATTAATCAGAGGTGCATTTTCCTAAAATGCCAAAATCACTCATTGAGTAGCATACTTTACGTCTTACATTGCCCTCAATAAGTATAGTTTACCTTTAATTATCAAATTTTCAAATTATTGTATAAATTAATTATTTATAGTAAAAATCCATAGAAGGTAACTGTTTTAAATCGATTTTTTTAAATAAGATTTTATTGCTTTAAAACTCTTAAAAATAATAAATAAATTAACTGAAAATTAATAATTAATAGAAAAATAATTTATTAATACGAAATTTATTGTCATTTAGATCAGTAATTTGAAAGAGAAAAAGTTATTGGGAGCTGCTTTTCTCAAAAGGAAAAGAGAAAAGGAAGAGCAAGTAAAGAAAGCAATATAAGGAGATTTGGGATTTTAATGATACATTTTAACAGCAGTGATACCAAGGTTCAAGTAATGCAGAAGTCATAATGCATGTCCATAAGAATATGTACATTGCATTATGGGATAGTAAGGCAATTGATATGAAGACATTTGCCTCTATATACAAGTAGCCCAATCATGAAGTGACTTTATGCACAAACTTTGTTTGCTTACACTTGGATAAAGGATGAAACCAAGAATATAATTTCTTGGCCTCTTTAATTTGTAGTTTTTGATACCTCTTCTTCTGCCTCAAATAATGATATGTGCTCCTGACTGCATTATTTTTGGATATTTTCAATCTCCATATTGATACTTATGTAACAACATTTTGATGCAATTATTCCAGACATCGAGAATATCTTAAGATTTTCATGTCACTTTTATCCTGTTTTTCTATCAGAAAAACAGGATAAAGGTGACATGAAAAACTTAAGATATTGTTCATCACATGCATCCCTGACTCAATCAACCACAGTTTCTTTATGATTTTTATTTCCAATATGATAATCATTTTTGATTTACTCAAAACTAAACAGTGATCACTTCCTATTTCAAATCATCTATATACTCTTGTAACTTGAAGCAGTGTGTAGATAAGATGTTATTATCAATAATAAAACAGCTTTCACTCTAAGTAAATTTATATGCAGTTTTATGTTACACTACTATTACTAATAACTAGTCTACATCTCAAAAAGAAATCCAGTGTGTTCTTGATTAGCATTGTTTCTTACCTCTGAATTTTTCTAAAGCATTTCCATATATGATATAATTTTTATTTTATTTTATTTATTTATTTATTATTATAATTTTTTTTTGTCAGCTGCTCTCTGTGATGTATATTATCCTTGACAAGAAACAATTATTGAATAACTTTTAATTTATGTTGTAACATCCATTTATAAGATTTCTATACCATAAATAGTTGGGAGGTGGGAAATGAATTTCATCGCCTGGCGTGAGACCATCCGCCCTGCTTACTGAAGGTCCGAAGTGGCTTGAAAAAGTTCCATTTTTGTTTGTTTCTAGAGCACGGTTTCTAGACTATGTAAAAAATAAATTTGAAAAAAATCAAAAAATATATAAAAACTGATAAAAAATAGAAAAAAAGTAATTTTTAGCCCATCCATGGTTACAAAATGCACTATAGGTTTGCAAATAACCATTTATGGGTAGGAGCAACATTAAAAAAAAAAAGTCTTCTCAGTATGCCACAAATTTTCTACTGAAAATCTGTTAACTCCACCTAGCTGTTTGAATAACAAACTAACAAATCTAAATAAATAAATTTTTTTTTTCCATTTAATTATATTATTTATTTTCAACATGGACAACTTACTTTTTTCTTTCGCTTAAAATGTGAATTGTCTATGAATATTGGAACCTGAGTTCTTGATGCATCTGTTTCAGGTAATTCATTTGTTAGTGATTCTACATTCTCAACTTGAGATTCACACTCAGTTTTAATATCCTTAAGTCCAAGTTCATTAATCATCCTCTGAAATATATTTTGTTTTGTTTTCTCTTTAACAGTGTTATTACTGTCAGTCAGTTTTTTTGTTTCCATTTCTTTCAATTTCAATTTTCTCCTAGCCTTTTTTAATCTTCTTTTCTTTCCTACAGATAATCCACTTCCTATGTTTTCAGGATGAATGGGATTCTGTTTTTCATGATTAGCAGTATTTTCAGTCTTCTTTTTCTTACTTCTTTTTGAGTTCCTAATTAAATTATGGTAGTCATCCACATCCAAAAAACTTTCAGCTGCAAATAAAGAGATTAACAAAATGGCATTACATATACATAACAATGATATAACAATAAAACTACATTATCTTTTGATTTGTAATAAAGAAAGTAGAACAATGATTAATCATTAAACAAAAATTACTATAACACATACTTAGGGGGGGAAAAGCAGGGATATAGAGAAATAAGACTGGATTATTTAGAATTAATACTGAAAAAAAAAAAAAACGATCAAGAATAATAAAGAAAAAATCAAGGATATGAAGCAAGGCATGCATGTCTGCAAACTGTGCATTCACCATGTTACTGTTATGGAATTAAGAAAACTGATTTGAGGATAGTGTATTATGTCTTTTAATTGCATGTGTTCTTCTGGATGACTTGCTTGTTTCAGGTAATGAAAAACAGTTTCCAGAAGGAAAAACTTGTCACCTCTGTAAGAGACTGGCTAACTTTCCTTCAACTGAAGGGCCTTCATAAAGGTTCTTAAATGAAATATAAATCCAGATCCTTCAAATCAAAGAGCACTATCAATACTGAGTGTGCTAAAGAGGTTCATGTTCACCAGGTGATTTGTGTGCATATGTATTTATTCATCATCATGCGTATCAAGGATTTAGGCCTAGCATTGCCTGTTCCAGCCTTAGAGGTCATCGTTGAATCGTTTAAGAGGACATCCTGGTTTTCTTTTTCCTAATGGCTTGTACTTTAAGGCTTGTTTTGGTAATCTTTCTGTTTTCATTCTTTGAACGTGTTCCATCCATTTATGTTTATATTTTTTAACTTTTTCTATTACTGGTTCTTGGTTTAATTCTTTCATAATTTCTTCGTTTCTTTTGTGATCAAATAGGGTATACTTTGCAGTTTTTCTCATAAACTTCATTTCTACTGTTATTAATCTTTGTTTCTTTTTGTTTTATTGTCCAGATTTTGCTTCTATACATTAAGACTGATAGGGGTAATGTATTGTATAATTTTAGTCTGGTTTGTTTTTGAACTAGGTTTGGTTTTAAATATTGTTAATTACACCTGTTATTTTTAAATATTTTGCAATTTTTACATTTATATCTTTTTCATTTTCATATGCCAGCAAAGGCTGGTCGATTGGTAGAGCCTCTGCTACTAATAGCTCGCAAAAAGTTAAGCAAGTTTGAGCGCAGTCAGTAGTTGGAAGGGGCCTAATAGTTCGATGCTGTTGGCACACTCTCCCTCGATGAGTCTTTGGACTCCCTGGAGGTGTCACATAATAATAATAATATGTCATCATACATCCTAGGTAGATAAATGAATTCACCTGTTCTAAGTTCTTGTTATCAATTACTATTTTAGTTCTTGCTGGATATTGTCCTTTAAAGGTCATAGTTGTTGATTTTTCTGTTGATATTATTATTATTCCTGATACCTCCAAGGAGTCCGAAGATTCATCGCGGGAGGATACCTACAACTGTCTCAACCACTACACCGAACCTCTACTATGAATCATCTCCATCAACGCCCACCACAACTAGTATTTTTTTGTCTGTAAATTGTGTGTGTTCTGAAGGGCTGATTTGTCTGTATGAGAGATGAAAAACTCGAGTTTCCGGGAGAAAAAACCCTGCTACCTCCGTAAGAAATCGTCCAGATAAAGATTCCTCCCGTCGCGACGAGAATCGAACTTAGGCCTATTCCAATCGAAGGGCGCAATGTACTGTCGTTCTTCCAATTGCGCTATGGAGGCGCTATTATCATAAAATAATCTTTGCTATCTCATTTAGATCTAAAATAGTCTGTAAGTTATCTTCAGAATTTGTAATTATTATTTGGTTGTCGGCAAAAAGGAGTGTTTAAGTTCACTGTAGGAGAAAGTTTAATACCTTGATGTAAATTTTTATTCCATTTTATTATTATTTAAGTAAATATTAAAAAGAGTTAATGATATAATCACGTAATCACAAGAAAGATATTTATTTAACCAAATATTTCGGTCTGGAAATAGCAGACCATCGTCGGTGGTATTACAAGAACAGTTTAAAAAATATACAAGCTAGAATACTAACAATAGATCGTTGAAATTAGAACATGCCGCGTGATGTTATATCACTAAGTATGAAACGAAATATTTTGAAGTAGAAACATGATTGAATTTGCTATTAAAAAAAAAAAAAAAAAAAAAAAAAAAAAAAAAAAAAATTAATGGGTAATCTTGATTAGGCTTTCCCAGATTTTTGATATAGATATGCAGTCATTACGATTCAGGTTGGGATGATGGAGCAAGGCCTCCACGCTTTCCTTGAACAAACGTTCGAACCTATAACGGGATCTATGTAAGAGGCGCGTTTTGGACCAAAGGATGCTGTGGTCAGTTTCAATCCCGTGTTGAGCCAAACCAGACTTTTCAGGTTTATTGTGAAGAATGGATGATTGATGTTCTTGGATTCTTTTTTCAAGAGAACGTCCAGTCTGTCCAAAGTAAGAGAGATCACAGTTGCAAGGAATTTGATAAACTCCAGGAAGAGATAAAGTTGAGCGTTTGTCTTTAGGAGAAGGAAATTGAGAAGACAATTTGTTAATAGGAGAATACGTAGCTGTTAAATCATATTTCTTCAAAACAGGAATTATAAAATGTCTCATCAAAAGAGCCAAAACTAATTGTTCTACTTTTGATTATCTACAGAAAGAACTTTCTACTATCCAGCAACACATGAAACTCAATGGCTTTTCTGAAAAAAGTATTCAACGTCTTCTTACATCTTATAATCCTCCACAAAACAACAAAGATTCAATACGTCGAGTACCTATTCCTTATATCTCCGGTATTTCAGAACCTATCGCAAGAATTTTGAAGAAATATGATTTAACAGCTACGTATTCTCCTATTAACAAATTGTCTTCTCAATTTCCTTCTCCTAAAGACAAACGCTCAACTTTATCTCTTCCTGGAGTTTATCAAATTCCTTGCAACTGTGATCTCTCTTACTTTGGACAGACTGGACGTTCTCTTGAAAAAAGAATCCAAGAACATCAATCATCCATTCTTCACAATAAACCTGAAAAGTCTGGTTTGGCTCAACACGGGATTGAAACTGACCACAGCATCCTTTGGTCCAAAACGCGCCTCTTACATAGATCCCGTTATAGGTTCGAACGTTTGTTCAAGGAAAGCGTGGAGGCCTTGCTCCATCATCCCAACCTGAATCGTAATGACTGCATATCTATATCAAAAATCTGGGAAAGCCTAATCAAGATTACCCATTATTTTTTTTTTTTTTTTTTTTTTTTTTTTTTAATAGCAAATTCAATCATGTTTCTACTTCAAAATATTTCGTTTCATACTTAGTGATATAACATCACGCGGCATGTTCTAATTTCAACGATCTATTGTTAGTATTCTAGCTTGTATATTTTTTAAACTGTTCTTGTAATACCACCGACGATGGTCTGCTATTTCCAGACCGAAATATTTGGTTAAATAAATATCTTTCTTGTGATTACGTGATTATATCATTCAGTCTTATGTCGCAAGTATCCTTAAAACAACAAATTAAAAAGAGTTGCTGAGAGGGGACATCCCTGTCGGACCTCTTGGTTTATCTCTCTCGTATATGATAGCTCATGATTTAACGTTATTTGTATTTGATTATTTTCATAATACTTGTGATAGCTTTTAAGATATTATTTGGTATTTGTCTTGCTTTTAATATGCTAAATAACATGTTTCTTTAACTTTGTCAAATGCTTTTTCAAAGTCAATAAATGCAATATGTGTTTCTAAATTGTATTCTCTTATTTTCTCTATCGTTAATTTTAGGCAAAAGGCTGGGTCTATACATGATCGTCCTCTTCTAAATCCATTCTGTACTTCTAAAATAAAGTTTTCAGAATATTTCATTAGTTTGCTATTTAAGATTCTGCTATATATTTTGTAACGGAAATTTAGTATACTGATACCTCTATAGTTTTTAGGGTCATCTCTATTACCTTTTTTAAAGATAGGAATCACATTTGCTTTTTTCCATTCTATTGGGGGGGGGGAGGGGATACCAGTTGAATAAATTTTATTTAAAAATAATAAGAGTGTTTCTTTGAGTCTTGTTCTTGCATATTTATATAGTTGTAAATACAAATAATGTAGTTATTATTTTTATATTCATTTATTTTTTGTAAGAGTAAAATCCTGAGTTTTGGAGAACAAAAGTCCTCCCACCTCCATGAAGGAGAAAAATATTAAAGAGAAACATGTTTCAGTCTAGGGAAATTAACAGACAGGATTTGAAACTAGAATTTTTCTTTATGTGAAGACATAACAGATATTACTACAATCAGGAGAGTAGTGAAAAGTAAAGATAAAATAAGTATCCGTGTGGAAGCTTAAGTGCTGTGAAGAATTCATGTTGGAGGTTTAATGGAATATAATCAGCACTGAGAAAGGATTAAAAACAATTTTAACACTTCCAATATTTCATGTCCGTCACAGAGGGATTACAAAAAAATCTTCTGTAACAACACACACACACAAATATAATACAATAGTAAGTGAAACTAAAGTCCTATCTAGGTGGTGCACCCTCTATGGGCATTTGCAGGTGGCCTAGGATGTAAAGGGGGATCTCTGATAATTAATGTATCCCAAATTTTGGGAAGTTTAATGCAACCGTATTTGTTTAAATTTGGTTGATTCCTGAGTGCAGAAGCAGTAAATTCATAGTAAATTCAAAAAAGAAACACTTTTCTTTGAATCTACATCTGCACTCAGGAATCAACCGAATTTAAACAAATAAGATTCCATTAAACTTCACAAAATTTGGGAAACATTAATTATCAGAGATCCCTCTTTACATCCTAGGCCACCTGCAAATGCCCAGAGAGGGGGCACCACCTAGATAGGACTTTAGTTTCACTTACTACTGTATTATATTTGTGTGTGTGTGTGTGTGTGTGTGTGTGTGTGTTGTTACAAAAGGTTTTACTGTAATCCCTGAAGATGTCTCTGTGACCGAGATGAAATATTGGAAGTATTAAAATTGTTTTTAATCCTTTCTCAGTGCTGATAATATTCCATTAAATATATACTAAATACTCCAATATGAATTCTTCACAGCACTTAAGCTTCCACACGGATACTAAAACATGAATAAAGTAAGTAATTTTTCTAATGCATAATTCAAATGTCTGATCTGATTGCATTAAGAACAAGACTATTACACAGACTTGTCATCTGAGTTTTAAGCATAAAACGGAGAGGGGGGTGATTTGGATAAAACTAATGTGTCCCATTCACATCATACAATTATAATGTTTTGAACAGATTTTCTCTTGGTACCTCGTCATATGCCCTTGCCAGATGTACAAAAATTAAATACAGTTCCTTTTATTTGTTTTATAGTGAAAACAAACTGACAATCTCTATTTGGTCTGATTCTAAGATTGTTTTATTCCATTCTTCAAAGATGGGCAGTATGAGACTATTTCAATCATCCAGAATTCTAACCATGCCTTCTGAATTATGCAGTGTAGCCACTGTAATTTATACCTACATATTAAGCATATCTGTTTTGAATATTATCTACTCAAGCTGCCTTTCTAATTTTTTTTTTTGGTGGTTTATTTTCAATCTCAAGTATTATTAATATGATATCCAAAGAATTAAATGATTAATTATTAATCAAAGTACTGACTGATTAATTACTAATCAAAGTATTAATTCATTATACACATTCAAAAGGATGTGTGCTTTGTATTATGGAATAATAAGGTAGCTAATGTGAAGACATTAGCCTCTATGTACAAGTAGCCTAGTTGTGAAGAAACTTCAGATGCAAACTTTGTTTGCTTACACTTGGATAATGGATTAAACAAGAATATTTCTTGGCATTTTTAGTTTAATTTATAACCAAGTGAAAACATTTTCATCGAAGTATTAATGTACTATAAATTTACAGCCTGTTGTGGTTAGTATTGACATAGACTAAGCCATCACATACCATCAAGCAGACATCTGTTCAGACTACCCCTTTCCTGAAGAAAGGCAAAATTTCTGGGGTTTGGCAAGAATCCTTCTCACCATACTATGAGACAAACACTAATCTGTTGAAAGGCACTATAAATGTTCCTAGTTGACACATTTATAATTATCCTAGATGGACTCCAACATCAGTCTTTCAATGGCTGATCTTTAGAGTGAAAGATTTCTATCACTATGAAATTTTATGTTAGAATTTCCTCGGACAAAATATGCAGAATAGAAGTATTGACAACGTGCTACCAACAGTGTCAAGAGGGAATCTAAATAAGAATGAGGCTTTTCTCCAGTCATTCTGTGAGAAAGAAAAGTGGAGGAAGGAAGCGAGGGAGAGGTCTTTGTCCAGCAGTGGGAAGTAAAGACCAGGCTGTCAACAGCAGCGACGTCCGAAGCATTTCACAGTCAATCGCTTTATTTCACACAATGTTCCGTATGACACGTTGTAAGCAAATATTAATCCCACCCTACAAATTCTCTGTTTTGTCATGAACGACATCGGACATTAATCATGTGATGTTTCTGCCAAAAATTGGCATCTTTACACTAATATCTTACATAACTAAATGTGGCATTATTAACCATTAAAGTGATAAACAGATTTAATAACAAAAATACCATATGCATTTAACCGTTCAATGATCTCAGTCTCATTTGCCATTATTAAAAACACTACAAGATGAAAACTAGTTACATCAACAACTTAGTTGGCAGCCGCAATTCACAACGTGCTCTCATTTCGAGCGCCCCCTACTAGGAAATTTCATTATAACTTAAATAATATCCAGCCAAGCAGGCTTAAAGAAATCTCAAAGAGTTCTTTCCTCAGGGGTCAAATAAGAGGAAGAATGACTATGGGAAATTAACCTTACTGAGCCGTTCACTTCGACCTAGTAAACAATTTCATTGTAACTAACGTAATATATAATAACTTAATATAAGGCCTTGATATGCCAGCATCTGGATTACTGTGCTCAAGTCTAGTCTCCTCGGTGAGAGACCAGTGGAGAGAATTCAGAACCAAGTGACCAACATGGTAAATAGTCTGTGGAATGTTCCCTATGAAGATAGATTAAAGGTGTGTGGGGATTGCAGAAGTTGGTTGATAGGAGAAAAAGAGGGGATATGATAGATATACTTAGGTTGCTTAAAGGGTTTTATAGGCTAGATGCAGAAGAAATGTTTCAGCATTTGGCTAGAGGGACCAGAACAAGGGGTCATCCCTGGAAGTTGAATAAAGGTATGGTTAGTAGAGGTGTGAGGAATAGATTTTTTGCTTGGAGAGTTGTGAATGAGTGGAATGGTTTGCTAAATTCATTGCCAGTGCTTTGTCTGTTAATGGGTCCAAGGAGAGGTCTGATAGATTATGTAGATAGATTGGGTCTCCTGAAATGAGTCTTTGGACTCCATGGAGGTGCCCGTATAATAATAATAATAATAATAATAATAATAATAATAATAATAATAATAATAATAATAATAATAATAATAATATCTAGCCAAGCAGAACAAACGAATTCCCAAAGAGTTCTTTCGTTATGTGGCAAGAGGAAGAATGACTATGGAACATTAACCTTAATGTGTGCTGATGGTGAAGAGGTGACAGAAGCAGATAAAATAGTTACAGAGTGAGCATTTTGCAAGGGCATAGTTGACGAAGCTGTTCAATCTAAGTCTCTGGCATGGTTCCAAAAGAGTGGAAAGAGGGAAAGATGCTACCATTCCATAGAAGTTGCACCAAGACAGAGGTTAGCAAACTACAGACCAATTAATATAACAGGAGTGGTTGTTAAAGTAATGGAAAAGTTGGTGAAAGGTAAAATGCAACAATGGGGGGGGGATGGAGATGCGATACTTTATAGTGGGCAGCATGGCTTTATAAAGAGTAGGTCCTGTCTTCGTAACTTATTCATATTTTATAATAACGTGACAACAGAATTGGATAAGGGTAATGCCTATACCATGATACTGCTTGACTTTGCCAAAGTATTTGCAGAATACCACATGGAAAACTATTACAAAAGCTGAAGCAAATGGGAATGGTTATGAGGCAAGTAGCATGGATATATATCAATGCCATAGGGAAAGCTTTACGAGAGGATATGCAGTTGTTTAGCAATGATGCAAAGCAATGGCTGATAAAGGCGATGTAGATATCCTGCATGATATTTAAATAAATTGGCATTAACAATATATTATTATTATGGGCAAAAGGATAATAACAATAAATGATTATAATGGGCAAAAGGATAATGATTGTCAATATAATATTGCAAAATGTAACGTAAAAACTTTTAAACTAGTTTGGGTTTAAAAGATTGTATATGGTGTATCATATATTGATGGTACTGGATTACAAGAAATTATTGAGGCTAAAGAATTAGGGATAATGGTAGACAAAGAGTTGAAGTTCAGTGAGAATATTGCAGAAGTTAGCAAAATAGCACAAAGGATTGCTTGGATGCTGAACAAACACATTAACAACTAAAGGTAGAGAAGTTATTATAAGTCTATGATTCGACCACATGTTGACCACTGCACACAGATTTGGCTACCTGGGCTTCTTGGTGACCAGGAGGTGGTAGAGAAGATTCAGAGATGAGTGACCAAGATAATAACATGTCTGTGGATACTCTGTATGAGGATAGGTTGAAGGTTTGTGGGATACAGAGTATAGTTGAGAGGCAGAAAAGCAGGGACATAATAGAAACTTTTAAGATATTTAAAGGGTTATATAAAATTGATGAAAGTGAAAGTTTTCATATATGACAAATAGTCAGAGAACTTGAGGCCATCCATGAAAGGTGTGTAAGAGTGTGGTTAGTAGGATGTGCAGACCAGATAGTTTGCATGGAGAGTTATGAGTGAGTGAAATGAATTGCTAGAATTGACTGTGAGTTACCTGCCGGTGAATAGAATTTAAGAATTGATTCAAATGGTTCTCCTGACTCCATCAACATGGGGTAAAATAATAATAATAATAATAATAATAATAATAATAATATCATCCAGGTGAAGTTACTGCTGTGACATATGTGACAAAGACTGATGTGAATAGAGATGGTGGATAAATCGGCAGGATATTGCAGAATCTCAATTTAGTACAACCAAATAAGATGGGATGGAATATCAGATTGAAGGTGAGTACTTAGCCGAACTCATACGGAGGTAGCACGGTTTTTCTTCCAGAAACTCAGGTTTTTTATCCCACACACAGACAAATCGGCCTTGAGGTCACATGCAATTTACAGAGAAAAATGATAGTGGTGATGGTGGTGAGCAGTAGATGGTGTTGGTGTAGAAAATGAATGTAGTTGCGGTTCGCTGTAGTTGATGGATTAAGTGGTGGAGACGTAGAGATATAGAGTAGATGCCTCTTCGATGAGTCCTTGTAAAGATCCATAACATATAAAAAAATATATACAACTTGAAATCAATCTGCAGGCTCATCATCACACCAGAGCCACTCCAGAAAAGGGCATCTTTTGGGCAATGCCACAGGTGCGAATGTTTGGCCAGGGCCAGAAAATGTGTAAAGCTGAGTTTAAATGTCTGAAATGTGGGGATAGCTACCCAACCAATATCTGTACAAAGCCGAAAACCACCCCAGCTAAATGTGCCAACTGCAGTGGCCCTTATCAAGCCAACTATAAGGCATGTATTCAACACCTGAAGAACAGATGGTTGGAGACAGCTAAACAGTCTTCCTCCTCTAGAACACGAATACCAGAGGCCCCTGCACCACAGCCGGAGGCTCAGCGGCCACAATCAGAAGCCTTCAAGAACAGAGTATACCAAAGGCAAACAAGAAGTTATGCAGATGTGGCCCATTCAAACATGTCAACACCAGAATAGAATCAGCAAACAGCACCTACAAATCTGACTGCTGTTATTACTGCCTCTCTAGCAAACATGCCACAAGACTTCAGCATGTCAAACCCTTCAACAAGCTCCACTAAAAGATTCCTCTGCGAAACACACGCCATCCTCACAGCACTTATAGATGAATAAAAACAAACTAATTCCAGCCTCTCTTTAGATCGTTGCATGGAATGCAAATGGCCTCAGAAACAAAATTTTAGAGCTCCAAGACTTTACTCATAGAAGCCTGGCTAGCGAAGTGGTTAGCTTATCTGCTCTCCAGCCAAAAGGCTGCGGGTTCGAATCCCGCCGTGGGCATGGATGTTTGAGATTGTCTGTGGAAATGCAGTGGTGCTGGTGGTTGATGATAGATGGCGTTGGTGTTGTTGTGTTTATTTGGTGGAGACAGAGTTGTAGAGCAGGTGCTCTCTCTCGATGAGTCTCTGGACTCCCTGGAGGTGTCAAGTAATAATAATAATAATAATAATATCAGCTAGACGTTATTCCAATAAGCGAGACGCATCTAAGACCCTCGGACACCTCCAAAATAAGAGGATATCTCATATACAGAAACAACAGGCTGAGCTATAGAGGCGGCGGCACTGCCATCTTCATTAAAAATTATATCAAACGCCATTCTGTAAAAACCTTCCAACACTGAACTTGAGGTCACAAGTGTGGAGGTATTCACTAGCTCGGCTGGCAGACTGAAAATCTACTCAGCAGCCAGATGTTATACAGAACCTTAAAAACTCTACTTTGCACTCTGATCTAAATGCCATCTTAGGAGATGGAGAGTCCATCATTATTGGTGGAGACTTAAACACCCAGCCTGGAATTGTAGAACCACCAACAAGAATGGCTGCATCATTTCCAACTACATAGGATAAATCTATGCTGTTGTGGCAGGCAGGCCCGTTTCTACATTTTGCGGGGCACTGTGCGAAATGGAAAAGCGGGGCCCCTGAAAGTTAATAACATTTATGGAAATTTTAAATGGAAGAATATCTTGTTAATTAATTAATTAAATCAAATATAATAAATATTTATGCACATAAATAAAAAAGTATGCTCTTTAGCATCAATTTAAGTAAAGGGAAAAAATTAGTCAAAAAAAAAAACGTGTTTGTATACATGACATATTATTTTATTATGTAAGTACACATTATTATAAATATGCCAAATCAATCATTTATTTAATAATATAAATAATAATATAAAAATATGAAAAAAAATATCCATTTTTACTATAAAGAATGAAATATATCTATAACAACTTATAAGATTTAAAAGAAATCTTTATACATTAAATTTTATTTAACTTAATGTGCTTATCAATAAAATCATTTTAACGCTATCGAAATTCAAATTTTTTTGCAATTTTATGCTCTATAGATATTATTGCCAGGGACGACAAACGTTCTTGAGACATAGAAGATCGCAAATAGGTTTTTATTAATTTTAATTTGGAAAATGATCTTTCTGCTGATGCGACCGTAACTGGACTGGTCAATAATATTTTTAAAAAAATCAATTTTAAATGTCATAGTAATATTTAGATAAACATCCGACAAATTATTTGCAATTATGAATTTTAAAATATTAATGGATGCATTTTCAGGAACGATATTTCTAAAAATAATTAATTCATTGCAAAATTCAGATTCATCAATATCTGTATTTAATTTTTGATACAGCTGTTTGCAGCAAAATTTTAATTCATTTTTCGTCATTTTTCTTATTAATTTCATACGTGCCTGTGTAGCTCAGTGGATGTGGTGTTGCACACAATGGCACTTGACCGCACGAAGAAAGACTTCTTGGTTTGGAATCTAGTCGGCGACTAGAAGAAATATTTCTAAGCCTTTTTCGACTGGTTCCCGAGTTAGTGGATCTCTGGCACGGGCAAGCTGGTTTTTTCACCCAGAAACTCGGTTTTATCTTCCCGTAAACTCAAGAAAATCGAACCCACATTATTTCAGACATTAAATATAGGGTTAGGGAACACGAGATAGCGGCACTTGTTGAGCCGTCTCTCTTCACTGCATGCAACTTAATTAGTAATAACCTTGGGCCAAGAAAACTCAAGAAAATCGAACCCACATTATTTCAGACATTAAATACGAGTATTAGGGTTAGGGAACACGAGATAGCGGCACTTGTTGAGCCGTCTCTCTTCACTGCGTGCAACTTAATTAGTAATAACCTTGGGCCAGCTATCTCTGATTGGTACCAGTGGAGATTGAACTTCCGACTCACCCTGCAAAAGTTAGATAGGGCTAAAACGACTTCGCCTACTCCCTATACTGGAATAAAAAGGCGTCAACTAATTTATTTTGATCATAAAGAAATCCAAATGATTTTTCGTGAATTTCATACAATTCAAATCATTTTTTGATAGATTGTAAAGCAGTATCTAAAATTACAAAAAAGAAATTTATCCTAAAATTATCTTTGTTATCACCTATATGTGATTCATCAGGCGTTTCATAATCAAAAAATACTTTTCTTCGGAGTACTCGGCTTTCTTTAAATTTAATTTCTATTTCTATTAGATTTGACAGTTCTTTAGCAATCTCAAAACAGCTTTGAAATCCTGATATTCTCTGCTCTTCAAAGTACTGCACTAACTCTTGCTAAATCTATGAGAATTTTTGCATTTTGTAATACTTTACTTACTAAATTAACTTTTGACAAAAGCTCTTACAAAATTACAAGACTTAGTATCTATTTGTTCATATATTGAAACCACTTCTACTTTGATAGTATTATCTGATGTAGTTCTAAATACTTCTTTTAGGGCATTTAAAATTTCTGGAATTTGAAAACGTACAGCACTAACTGATTCTATTCTACATTCCCATCTTGTAGCACATAACGGTTTTGGAGTTAATTGTTTATTAAATGACATATTAAAGAAATTTAATATGTCACGTTGGGACATATTAAATTTCTTTAATATGTCCCAATGTAAAGTTGAGGCAGCAAATAATGTATACATTTTTTGTATAACATTAAATCAATTTATTGCTATAATTGATGATTTTGCAATATCCCCTAAAATCAAAAATTTAAATATGACATGCGCAAGGAGTATAAAATGCCTTTTCATTTTCATTTAAAATGTAAGCACGGACTCCCTTATATACTCCTTTCATATTCGCTCCGTTATCATACACTTGCCCTCTACAATCTGACAATTTAAGAGTTAATTTATTCAAAAGTGATTTTATATTTTCATGTATATCTTTTCCAGTAGTGTCATATTAGTTGTTAAAAACGTCAAGAAGTATTCACGATTTTAAATATCAGCTTCAAATATATGAAAAAATCTAAAAATTTCTGAAATTTGCTTCTGATTACTATCATCAGGAGTACAATCGAGAATTATTGAATAGTTCTTTGCCTGTCGTATCATATTTACAATATTTTGTTGAATTAAGGTTCCCATATCAACAATTAATTCATTTTGCACAATGGGTGATAGATACGAATTTTGTTTCTTGCCTATAATTTGTTTTTCCGAACATCACATTAAATGATCTCTTAAAAGTGGATCAAATTCTGCAATTAATTCTATGATTCCAAAAAATTACCATTATGGGCTGTGTACAAAGTATCAAAATTATCTCTGAAAGCTAAATTATGTTCGGATAAATAAAGAATTGCTGCTACTATTCGTCATAAAACATTTCTTAACCGTTCTGCTTCAAATTTGGTGATATCTTGATTTGCCTGATCAATTGTATTGTGAGTTTTTAAATTACATTCCATTTGTGTCCATGAATACATCCATATCATGTGCACTGGACTTCGTTCGTGCAACTTTAATCTTGCACTTACATGTCGCCAGTCAGAAAAGTCATTATTAGATAAAAAAATTATCATCAGAAGAAAAGAATTTGCAACAAAAACAAAAAATAGAGTTGGCAGAGTTAGAATATACAAGTCATCTTCTGTTTTTTCTCTCCGTTTGCAATTGTCCTAACATAGTGAGCTGTGAAAAAACACCTCTTGTTGTCATCTTTTGGAAAATCATTTTCAGTCGGAGGAGACGGTGGACCACGTTGTTCAATTTGTGTTAGTGTTGCGTTGTTCAAAATTTTGGGCCATGTTGCTGATCATCAATGGTAAATAGTTCACCTTTCTCTGGTGTCTCAGTTTTAGGATCTTCAATACTCATTGTTTAACTAAACGCGCATGTTCTCCGCTTCCTTTGAGTATTTCAGAACTCTTATTATTAATTAATGTTGAAGTCGAAGAACTGTTTGTACTTATTTCAGAACTCCCATTATCAACTGATATATCTGAACAAATATATGTGTTCAACTTCATGAATTTATACAGTGAATTTCTTTGACGTTCCTCAGCGACTTCTTTTTCTTGTTTTCGCTTTCGTTTTTCATGCCCACTTGGGTATTTTCAAAAAAGAAATCAGCTAACGCCTTTTATTCCCTTACAGTGAGTAGGCGAGACCTTTTACCCCATCTAGCTTTTGGAGACTGAGTGGGCAGTTCAATCTGCACCGGTAGCTAATCAGAGATATCTGGCCCATGTCTATCACTAATTATAGCAGCCACCGATGAAGAGGCTGGCAGACAAGTGCTGCCATCTCTTGGTACCTAACCCTCTCAAGATATGTTACTGTCTGAAATAATGTGGGTACTACGGTCGATTTTCTTGAGTTTACGGGACGAAAGACCCGAGTTTCCAGGTTGAAAAATATAATAATCCCTCTCTCACGACTAGTCATACTCTAGAATTAAATACGATACATTTAATTATAAAATAAGTTAATAAATTAAAACAAAATTGCTTACCTGATAAATAAAATATATATAACATAGATCATATTAGAAAATAAATAAATCTAACATAGATTGATAACTGCTATTGAAGAAAAATTCTGATGTCGGATAAGCTAAAACCAGTTTACAAAATATATTTTTTAAGATGTTTTGCAAGTAATGTCACAAAAAAATGGCCATGGCAGTATGTGTATATACTTACTTGTTAATAAAATCATAAACTAAAATAAAAAAAAACTCCTTAAAATTATTAAAAACACCTGTTTTAAAATGCACTTTTCTCTATTTAACGGTAAGTTGTACGATATTATTATATATCTTAGAGTAGTTTCAAATACTGCCGCTCTAGCGCTACGATCTTATTTCGCTTACTATAACAACAATAGTTTGTTGTAAAATTATATACATATATTTTTCTATAAAATAATATTTTTATATAATGATTAAAATATTAATTTATATAATAATTAAAAAAATTATTTGATTTTCTTTTTCAATTTTTTGCGCTTTGCGGGGCCCTGTTCCACAGGACAGTTTGCACACCCTGAATATGGCCTTGGTGACAGGCCGCACCGAGCTAAGTCATCTCAGTACGTTTGGCACTCATGACATTCTGGATATAGCTATCCTGCAAAATATTAAACTACAGTGCAGCCTAAAATCATTGAACGAGTTGTCATCTGATCATAACCCAATTCTGCTCCAGGTGGGAAAACAAGAATAAGTGTCTCCTCCTGCTCACTGATTTTCATCGTGGGAAAAATTGTCAAACGTACTACGGGATTACATTAGACCTGTTCCTCATATACGTTCAAAAGAAGATCTTGAAACCGCAGTCACAAGCCTCATTCAACACATTAACTACGCTATAATGGCAGCTACCTCCAACAAATCTTCCCCCAAGCCTGGTCGTCTGCCTGAAGATATTAAGAACTTGATGAGGGGAAAAAAAAGCACGGAAAAGTTTCACAATACCCGTGCACCACAAGACAAAACAGTTCTTAACAGATTAAATGGGGCAGTGAGAGATACACTCAAGGCTTACATAGTTCGACTATGGGAAGAAAAGTTAACGTTTATCTCACTTACCGATCCTCTATCTGGGGACTACTGAGGAATATCAGAATCAAAGGCTTCTTCTCCCTATACTTTCTGGCCAGGGCATTGTTCACACAGACGTAGAAAAGGCAGAAGCCATAGCAAAAAATTTAGAAGAGCAGTGCAAACCTTCATATGAAAACCAAGACTACAATCACTTGTATAAAATTCACAGACAGGTCAGACACTCGTTAAAAACTCCGACGGTGCTGACCATATTGCACCCCCATCACCTGCTGAAATATATGATATCATGAAGAATTTTAAAGAACAAAAAAGCTCCTGTTCCAGATGGCATCACAAATAAAGTGATTAAGCTGCTGCGCTGAAAAGCTATAGTGCACCTGACCATAATCATAAATGCAATCTTGATGTTTCACTATCTTCCTACCACTTGGAAACTGGCTGATGTAATCCCTTTACATAAGCTAGGCAAGTACCCCACACCTACCTCTCAATTATCTTCCAATCAGTCTCATCTCCAACCTGGGTAAGGTTGCAGAGAAGGTCATCCTCTCACGACTTAAAGCTTCAGTAAATGAACTAAACAACCTTCCCAAAAAACAATTTGGTTTTCGGCAATACCATGTACTACCCAGCGAATCTTCAGGACAGTTGAATATATTACCACCAGCTACAACTGGCGTCAATACACTGGAGCTGGTTTTTTTTGATTTATCCAAAGCATTTGACAAAATATGGCACTTCGGATTGCTACATAAATTTATCTCAGCCGGTATCTCACACTGAAAATGGTACACCTAGTTAGATCATATCTACAGAATAGAAGCATGCAAGTCAAGATAAATATACTACATCATCCCAGCTCCATAACTTGGCTGGAGTGCCACAGGGATCCCTACTGGCTCCATTACTGTTCTTTACATACATATCAGACATTCCGGACAACCGATTGTCGTCCATCATGGCCTTATATGTGGACGGTACAGCATTATTAGACAGATCTCTTTGGCCACGCATTGTCACTAAAAAGCTTCAAGAAAATCTTCTAAAGTTATAGAAATGGTTCATCAAATGGAGACTACAAGTAAATCCCCAAAGTGCTCAGCCATTCTCTTCGACACTTCGAGCACTGCGACACTGCAGCACTCTTAAGGAAAATATGAAAAAATTTAATTTTCCTTCTGTTTATAAATAATAACAATACTTACAACATTATATAAATGCAATACAACATTTTAAAGGTTACAGCTTATGTTTTGACATTGATTGAATAGTTAATAATTGGATTTGTTCGATTAACGCTTTAGATTACGAAACAAATGCACTGCGATCTTACGCAGTGTCGGAATTATCACATTCGGCCAATTGCAGCTAGACTCGCAGATATTCTTTTGCGCTTCTCATTGCATGCTACAAGTGATTCCGACACTGCTCGTTTGGAAAGTGTATCGTATGCTTGCGCGCGTTATTTCTGTGAGATACGAAACTTTTATTATTAGTGCGTGTTCGTGGTGAGGGTGAACTATTTTTTGTAAATCTTATTTTATTTTGTTACAATAGCATATAATTATTTATTTATTATAGATACAAGGCTGAATTATGAACTAGTGTCACTGTAGAAAATATGAAAATAATTATATTTTTTCAATTATCGTTACACGAAACAAATGCACTGCGATCTAACGCAGTGTCAGAATTATCGCGCCAATTGCAACTAGACTAGTCGATATTCGTTTACGCTTGTCATTGCAGTTACAAGTGATTCCGGCACTGCTCGTTCGGGCAGTGTATTGTATGCTTGCGCGCGTTATTTTTATGAGATGCGAAACTTTTATTATTGGTGTTTGTGCGTGGTGAGGGTGAAATATTTTTAATAAAGGAATTTTTTAATATGTAAATTTATTTATTAATAAATTGGTCAGTGATTAGGAAAAAAAGCATTTTTTTTTATGCATCCCCCCCCACTTAAAATTTTAATTTTCACTGGCTGCCACTGCTTCTTACTATTCAATACTAAAATCCCTTGGCAGACAGAAACAAAAAAGCTTGGTGTCGTGCTTGACAAATAATTAACTTTTAACCAACACATCAAGACTACGTGTGCAAAGGCATCTCAAGCCATTTCCCAGATCTAACCCCTAATCAACAGGAACAGCAAGCTAAACATCAGAATCAAATCGCTGTTATACCAGCTGCTGATTCGTCCCATAGTCACTTACGCTTTTCCAGCCTGGAGCCATACCTCCAACACTAATAACCTCAAACTGCGACGTTTACAAAATAAGTGCTTACGAATGATTCTAAACGCTCCATGGTTCGTTAGAACCAAGCAACTTCATCGAGATACAAATATTCCATATAGTTTCTCTTTCCTACATTCTTTAGCAACAAAGGTTTTTCTAAAAAACGTCCATACACCCCAACGATCTAGTTCAGCAAACTGTAGCCTACGATGCAACGGATATATTTAAACATAAAAGACCAAAAGACATTTTAATTTCCTGTAGCGATAGATAATCAGGGCGAGCAAACTGCTCACAAAATTTTTCCCTCACTATAGGCATAACAGATAGCGGGGAATATGAAAAGCATCTTGCCTCACTCCTTAAGCCATTAATGCCAAATGTCAAACCTTGGTATTCGTTCTGGGCAATGCTGTAGTCAATGAAGTTTTAACAGCGGCTCAGCTATTGCTGTTACCCCCGCCAAGACCAGAGCTTGTAGCTCAATAATACCCCATCCATACATTTTGTTATACGGATAAAGGGGAATATGAAAGCATTGTTGCTTCATCCATCTTCATCTAGCCAAAAAAAAAACCTTGGTATATCTCCTGGGTCACCGATGAGACCTCAATAAAGGTCAGAACCGGCCTGGGTAGTGGCCTTCCCATTATGCCTAGCATCATACACGTCGGAAAGGGAGTGTGCTTTGCATTATGGGATACATACCAAGGCAAGTGATATGAAGTCATTAGCCTCTATATACAAGTGACTCAGACGTGAATATATTGCATGCGCAAAACTTTGTTTTGCTACCTTGGGAAAAGGATTAAAACCAAGTATATAATTCTTGGTATCATTAACGTAGCATGCACTGCACTTTGCTTTTATAGAATGCCAAGCGGGTGATAAACGGTTTATTCCCATGTTGGTAGCCGTGCGTTATATTGTTATTTGTTTAGCAATGTCAAATACAAATATCTGATATTTTAAGTAGTATTTACTTTGGTTCAGTTACTGGCTTAACTGATTGTGTATTTTCTATATCAGTGCTTCCCAAAGTTCTGGATGTCAGGATCCCCTTTGGAAAAATTAAAATATTTCACGGCCCCCCCCCTCGAAAAAAAATCTCAATTTAGACATATATTATATTTATTGTATTCATATTCAATAAAACACACACAGCGAATATTGCAAAAATCAAATGCAAATATTACATTTTTAGCATCTTACACACACAGTATCTTATATTTTTATATAGATAGATATATTGTTATTATACATTTGCAGTACAAGCACATGAAAAGTAAAACGATTAGTAATAAAGAAAGAATTAAAAACGTAATAATGTGATTGTCTGTGAAAATACTAGTGGTGTGGTCGGCGATAGATGGCGTTGATGTAGATGTTGGACATAGTAGTTGGTGGATTCAGTGGCGGAGATGGAAAGTTGTGGAGTAGGTGCCCTTCTTCGATGAGTCTTTGGACTTCCTGGAGGTGCTATGTAATAATAATAAAAGAAGTTTAATAACAATTTAATGTGATGAGTGTGTTTCAATACTGCTACAGAAACAGTCATTATCAGGTGAAATATTTGAAACTGCAATTCTTAGATTTCTGCTTTGAAATGAAACTTATATGAATAAACATATATTTACTAATATTCATTAAGCGCCGAAATACGCAGGAAGCAAAATTTGTGAACCCGCACCAATCCGTGATTTTTTTTTCCATTAAAATATAAAAAATAACAAAAAAGAAATAATAAAAATTAAATATCTTTCTTTTAAGATAAAAAAAACTACTTAGTCTTAAAACATTTTAAATTTGTTTTCATTATTTCACGACCCCCCTGAACAAAACCTAAGGTCCCAAAGGGGGTCGCGGTCCATAGTTTGGGAAGTGCTGTTCTATATGACTATGCACGAGCATATGTAATATTGTTTATTCGAGTTTAATAGCATGTTATTAAATGCGAATAAACAATTAAACATTCTATATTTGAATCTATGCATTTTCTGAGGACTGGCATTTTTTAAATTAATACAGTAATTGATGACTTTTTAGGGATCAGATTCTCCATAGCTTTTCAATTATCATGCTTTCTTCCTCACGATGGCTGGATCCGATAGGTGGCAGAAGCGTATCAAGAAATATGTCTGTTCGTCGTCGTGTTTTAAATATTGCATAATAAATTTTGTAATAATATGTTTTAAGTTAAGCTTGATGGTTTACGCCTGAGTTTCATACCGTCCTATGAAGATAGTATTTTTTTTATTATTGTTATCTTTAAAATTTTAAACAACTAAATATATTTATTGTAAAATGAACTGAAATTATCCTATTCGTATTGAGTGTACAATTATTGTTTATTCGATATGAGTAAAAAAGGTGAACCCTTAGGAAGAACACTGATTCGTAATCATGCGAAGTTACACACAAGAGGCGGAATTAAAAGTGGAGCCCGGCATACTGTTCTTCCAGAGGAAGGCGATTGGTCTAGGATAAATTTTCGTAGTGTTACGGAGGAAAACTCCTTAGAAGAATTTTTGGCTACTGCAGAGTTAGCTGGAACTGAATTTGCTGCGGAAAAACTAAACATTACTATTGTAGAGCCTGCTAATGTTTTATCGAAGAAGCAAGATCAAGAGACTGCAAAGTTTCAAGAAGAATGCAAACAGATCAGTATTCCAAGGAGACCTGCATGGAATAAAAGCATGTCTCCTGCTGAATTAGAAGAAAAGGAAAAAGAAGAATTTTTATGCTGGAGACGACACATGGCAGAACTAGAAGAAACCAAAAATATTCCACTTACACCATTTGAGAGGAACCTAGAATTTTGGAGACAGTTATGGAGAGTTGTTGAAATGAGTGACATTGTTGTTCAAATTGTTGATGCTCGTAATCCCCTTTTATTTTACTGTGAAGACCTAACAAAGTATGTAAAAGAAGTATGCAAAGAAAAAATGTCATTGTTATTAATGAACAAATCTGATTTTCTTACAGAACAGCAGAGACAGTGTTGGAGGAACTATTTCCATGTTTCTGGAGTAAATGTGATTTTCTTTTCTGCCCTTGACAAAAGCACTTCAAAGAATGCCACCGATAGTGAATGTAGTAGGGCTCAGGGTCACGATGTTTCTAGTGACCAAGAAGTAGAAACCAATCAGAAGAAAACTAATGCAAAGGCTCCTGATATTTCAAGCAGAACACCTAAGTATCACAGTGAACTTAAAATGCCTAGCGAAGACTTTAAAATTCTAACTCGAGAAGAATTGATAGAGACCCTAAAATCGTTACATCATGGTGAAAAAGTTAAAGAAGGTATAACAACAGTTGGATTAGTTGGCTATCCAAATGTAGGCAAGAGTAGTACAATCAATTCACTTCTTACTTGTAAAAAAGTTTCTGTTTCTGCTACTCCTGGAAAAACAAAGCACTTTCAGACATTAATGTTGGAGCCATCTCTCTGTCTCTGTGACTGTCCAGGGTTAGTATTTCCAACATTTGTATCTACCAAAGCTGAAATGATTATCAATGGTATACTTCCCATTGATCAAATGACAAATTACATGGCTCCTATGATATATGTTGTAAGTTTAATACCACTCCATGTTTTAGCATCAACTTATGGAATTTTATTATCGGAGGACGAGGATGAACCACATCATGTTCTAACTGAAAAGTTTCTGAATGCATATAGCCATATGAGAGGCTTTATGAGCAAAGGTGGTTTGCCAAACAATTCTCGTTCAGCTCGCTATATATTAAAAGATTTTGTAAACGGAAAGATATTGTATTGCCATGCACCACCTGGTGTTGACCAGGCCAAGTATCATAGATTTCCATTACCCAGGCACCCTTTGTTTACAAAAAGCAGTCAGATGAATAAAATAAATGGAACAAGTGAAGAGTTAGACAAACAATTCTTTGAGAAACTTTCAATTCAAGTTCACCACAAAGGACTCAGAGCAATATCAGGATATTGTCCAAAGAATAATAATTCTGATTTGCATGGCGATTCATCAAATTTGTTAACTGAAAAGCCATGGAAAAAGCACCATAATCGAAACAGAAAAGAGAAATTGCGAAGAGTTTATTCAAAACTAAATAATTAATTTGCTATACTTGTGTATTATAATGTACATGAGATGTACAATTTAAAATATGCAAAAATCTAGCAGTTAACTACAAATAGTAGATGTTTGTTAAATAAATGGAGATCAGATTGTTTATGAAATTCTTTTTTTAGTGCCATCCACATTACATTATCTTTGAGGAAATTCAAATGATTGGTTCAAAATAACAGGCTTTTTACTGATAACTAAATCAATAGAATTCTATCTAATCAAGAGGCTCATAATTAGCATTGCTGATAAATTATCACCTGTTTATCTGCAATGCTAATAATTGCCTATTTATCAACAATGCTAATCCAAATATTAAATAGATTAAAAGTATATCAGTATAATCAATTTTCTTCAATTTTTATACTAACTGATATACTTTTAACCTATATTTGATAATTATTAATATTTGATACCTTTGCTCAGATTTCTTTGCTATTAAGAGGATTAGCTAGGTCTTAATATAGGTTAGGAGTCATCATTAATTAATGAACACTTTTCAGAATTTCTTTTCTTCTTATCTCAGATTATCAACCTTTTTTATGGTAGCAATAGTCTTGTCTTTAAATTTTAGTTAAACTTATTTATATTTTTGTAATTTCATTAAAAATTGAATAACCAATCCAAATCACTAATTGGATTCCTTCCCATTCTGTTCAGCAATTTTATGTTTTTCTTGATTTAAAATTGTTATTTTTATTATTGTTTTTTAAATATTCCATGGAAAATCAATACAAGAAAAATTCAGAAATTTCATTTACTTTGTGATTTGATCCTCCCCATATAACCATTCCTTTCACATCTATATTCTTTCAGAATGATGTTTAATGATAATCCTTTATTAATGAAATATCAAAAAATCAAGGTATGCTAAACAATTTAAGCTATATTCCTGCATAAATAATTAAATATCAAAAAATCAAGGTATGCTAAACAATTTAAGCTATATTCCTGCATAAATAATGAAATATCAAAAAATCAAGGTGTGCCAAACAATTTAAGCTATATTCCTGCGTCTTGTGTGAGAGTACTGTGAAACTAGATTCCCATCATAGCTTTGCTCTCAAAATATACACAATCTGTTAAATTAAAGTTGCCAAGAAATTATATTGTTTAATCCTTTATCTAGGTATAAGCAAACAAAGTTTGTGTGTGAAGTATCTTCATGACTAGGTAGACAACTTGACATATGTGTAAATGGGGAACATGTTAAATGTTTGCACAGTATAAATTCAATGTGGAGACTTCGACACATTATTTATTGAAGAAATTGTAGTCAATGTAGGCCATTTTTGTATTGCTACCAACAGTACTTTGTAATTTGTCTGTTGTATGTATTGCTAGTCCTAATGTTTTATTTTTTCTGTTTAGATGTGTTTTGACATGTATCTCTCCTTACCAGCCTGTCTGTCCTACATAGTAGCACATGAACTTGTACACTCCCAGTTTTTGTTGGTGACTGGGTAGGTTTTGGAGTTTGAATTCAGATTTTGTGCCAAGAAATTATATTCTTATTTAATCCTTTATCCAAGTGTAAGCAATCATCAGCAAGCTGATCATATATAAGAGAGCAATACTGCTTTTCTATGTTTTTTTTTTTGGGGGGGGGGAGTTTTGTGGCATCTATTTGTCTAGGGGGGGTCTCTTTTAGAATGTTCTCAAATTTCTTTATTATTTTTTTAATGTTGCTAGTCATCATGATACTACAAGAATCACGAGCACTCACCATCATTAGTCTTTTTCAAATGTTCTGCTGTTACTGTTAATTTGTTTGATTCAGACGATATCTTTATTTCACTCTTCTGATGAAGTGTATGGAAAACTAATAAAGATTTAAACTTAATAAAATAATTGGTCTACGAAGTCTCCTTGTGGAATTTACACTGGACCTAATTTAACATACGCAACCTGTTTTTCCAATATATGCGCTGAATGAAAAGCATCTGTTCTCCAACCAATAGGCCATAGGTTTGAATCTTATTCTAGGCATGGATGTTTGTGACTGTTTTTAGATTATTTTATTGGACCCTAATTATTGGTACCCGAAATGGCATAGGGAGGATGGAGAAACACGTTTCGTCTCCAGAGCAGGTTTCTGGACTCTTTAATCCTGCAAAAGTTTATCTTTTGCAGGTGAATTCACATTTAAAAAAAAAAAAAGAAGCACACTGAGCATGACTGATTATACATTCATTAGTTATATTAACAGGCTGTACTATTTGACTCTTTTCTAACCCAGCTGTTGGCCTTTGGTTCAGCCATGACTGTCCAAAATATGTAGAGTATTTTTTTTTTGTGGAAGGCACTGGGGGAAGAGAGAATTGACCTGCTGTGGGACCTGTTCATGAAAGTTTGCCAACAGGAAAATATACCCGAGGAATGGAGGGAGAGTACTCTTGTTCCCATCTACAAGGGTAAAGGGGATGCACAAGACTGTAAAAATTACAGAGGAATAAAGTTGATGTCCCACACAATGAAGATCCTAGAAAGGGTTCTTGATGGTAGATCGAGGGAGGAGGTGGAGATTGCAAAGGAACAATTTGGCTTCATGCCTGGTAGATCAACAACAGATGCTATCTTTGGGTTACGACAGATGATGGAAAAATATCGAGAGAAACAAAGGGAGCTACATCTGGTATTTATTGATCTGGAGAAAGCATACGATAGAGTGCCAAGTCAAGAAGTCTGGAGGTGTCTGAGGGAGAAGAAGGTGCTGGAGAAATATGTCAGGTTGGTGCAGGAAATGTACAGAAATGTGAAGACAAGTGTTCGGACCTGTTTGGGACAGACAGAAAGTTTTCAAGTAACAGTTGGCTTGCATCAAGGGTCAGCATTAAGTCCGTTTCTGTTTAATATTGTGATGGAGGTGGTAACAGAGGAGGTGAGAGAAGATGCACCTTGGACAATGCTGTATGCAGATGACATCTTGCTGTGTGTAGATTCAAGAGAAGAAGCGGAAACTAAACTGGAAAGATGGAGAAAAGTACTGGAAGAGAGAGGTATGAGACTGAGCAGAAGTAAGACAGAGTATATGTGTTGCGCAGTGGGCGGTGGCCAGGAGACAGACCTGGAGCTGGAAGGAAATGTCATCAGGAAGGTGAGAGACTTTAGATACTTAGGTTCGACAGTGGAAGAAGATGGAGGAGGTGAGAAGGAAGTGGGATGCAGGATACAAGCAGGTTGGAGGAACTGGAGGGAGATGGCTGGAGTGTTATGTGATAAGAGGGTGCCGATCAATCTGAAAGGCAAAATTTATAGGACAGTAGTGAGGCCAGCTATGACATATGCTATAGAAACTGTGGCCCTGAGGAAAAATAACATTAGCAGGATGGAAGTAGCAGAGATGAGAATGCTTAGGTGGATGTGCGGTGTGACCAGAAAGGATCATCTGAGAAATGACTATGTCAGGGGAACAGTGAAAGTTACGAACTTAGGAGCGAAAATACAGGAGGCAAGGTTGAGATGGTTTGGTCATGTGATGAGGAGGGAGGACGAATATGTGGGAAGAAGGGTCATGCAGATGGATGTGCAATGAAGGCGGAAGCGTGGGCGGCCAAAGAAGAGATGGAGGGAGCTGGTAGAAGAGGACTTGAAGATGAAGAACTTGGATGTGGTGACAGCCCAAGACAGGAAGGTGTGGAGGAGACTCATAATAAACAGTGACCCCACTTAAGTGGGAGAAGCTGCAGAAGAAACAGAAGAAGAAGAAGATCTTTTTTTTTTTGTGTTTATTTTAAAATGTTATATTTTCTGATAAAATTTTAAACACTAAAATATCTATTGCCAAATACTTAAATGTATATAATTTCTTTCTCTTCCCTCTCACGATTGTGCTATCTTCAGTAAAGCAAGTTTGGTATAGTGTTGCTGTCTTCTTTCATTGGAAACATGTATCACATGTGTAAATAACTTTGAAAGGCAGATTTTTCTGCTATATTCTTATTGTTTTTATTAGACATGGCAACCCACAGCTCATTCTGTGTGTGTCTTGCTTGCTAAATTAGCTATTTTAATTTATCTCTAACTAGAAATCAATTAAATTATATGGATCATGTACTCAATTTAAAAAAAAAATGGAAACATCTACCATGTTATATTAAAACTTTCTTTTAATATAAACCAAAATAATCACCTGATGTTTTGACCTTCAAATCAAGGTCATCATCTGAAGTATACATATATGTAAAGAAACAAGCTATGTTCCAGTCTACATAGTATTTTAATTTGGTTGGCCAAATTAGTGCACACTAATTTGGCCAACTATTAAACTATTGGCCTGATCTATGGTGGGGAAAACTCTTACTACATCAAAGCTGGGGTCCTGATATTTGTCGGAAATCACTAAGAGATAAACCAAGCTAGAGATTACTCGCAGATAAATTAAAATTACTGATGGTAGCTAGCAAGCTGAAATTATTGCTTATAGTCCTAAAGTGAGGGTTTGCTAGAGAGAACTTGAAAGAAGTTATTATGGGCTGAATGTATGCCATCCATATTGGAATTTTTATGCCACCATACTGTTTAGATTAGGTTAGTTAATCAAAATTTTACAAGTTTTCTTAATTTTGCATTAATAACAGGTTTTTGTATGATGTAAAGAACAGGTACCTTTCTGATCAATTCTAGTTTTCTTGAATCACACTTGGCAAGTGATCTGAGAGGGTGATTATTTTGGTTTATATTAAATGGAAGTTTTACTACTGTTATAACAAGGTAGTTTCCATAATTTTTTTAAAATGGAATGCTGATCCCTGTGTAACTATGACAGAAAGGATATATGGATCATGTAGTAATTTAAATGCACTTCATAATTGGCCTAGGAGAGTTCAAAAGAAGAAAAATTCTTTTTGATATCTATTATATGTAAGAAAAATTTAAATCTATTGTGGAAATTAATATCCTTTAACTTGGTTCCTAGTAACAATACATTTTATAATTTTAGCAAAAATGTTCCAATCCCTGGGACATGTTGAAACAGGATTTTAACGGTATTGATGTGAACACAGATTGATAAGAAAATAACTATTTATTAACTTAAAAGCTAATATTTTGCTGGTATTATATTGAGCATCTTCAGAGCACACAAACAAAGTTTGTTACAAATGTGAGACAACCACAATCCGGTGTAACAGTGGGGCTAGTATAAGTAATTGCAGCATGCTACACAAGACTAAAGTCCTAATATGGCGCCATCTAAGTTTTAAAAAAAAAACAGTAGTCCAAAGTTTTGAAAAAAAAAAAAAATATTAATTTGGTCTTAGGATGACTGTCTCCCAAATCTTTGGTAGATTGATACAGCCATACTTGTTAAGGTTTGGAGTATGTTTTAAGGCTTCTGTTGATTCCAGGAACAACCTCTCTGACTTGTAGAAACTTCTGTGCAGTACTTTTGTTTTTTTCCAATTGATCCTGTGTGCAAGGATATCCAAAGCATGGTCTGCCAGACCCGACTTGCCATAGTGAAAGTGCCGGATATATTTTTTGTGTTCACTGAGGCGGATGTCCACAGTTCTTCCTGTCTATCCATAGTAGGCTAGATGACATGAACAGGGCACTTCATAGACTCCTGGATGTGATAAAGGAGTAAATCTGTCCTTAGGTGAATGGATGAGAGTTGCCAATTTCACATAAGGTTTAAATACGGTGTGCAATTGGTGTTTGTTAAGCACCCTAGATATCTTTTCAGATGTGTCTTTAATGTATGGGATGGTGATAGTTTGTAGTCTTCTGTGGTAGATAGTGGGGGAGATTTCTGGGACATGTGCTGACTACCAAAAGTCAATGGACACATGCGGGTATAAATAAATGTTTTTACTGATAAATTAATGTGTTTTGGCCTTTGACTGCATAGAACACAATAATAGACTTCCTGTTAATTTCTGGTAGAAAGTTGATGGTATTGTGTTTCACCTCTGGGAACTTGAAAGCATTAATAAGTTCTAATTAAGGAGACAATTTTGGCCATGCTCTAATTCCAGTTTGTCCTGCAGATATTCTGTTAGATTTCTGTGCTTCCCATGCAGCTGATGTTATTCTATTCCATTTCTTTATGATCATTACTTTGCAACATGACTCGCCATGTTGGAAGGGCTGCTATAAAATTGTCATTACGATGAGATGTGCATGATGGTCTAGAACCGACCTACAAATGATTCTGCGCACCATGATTAGTGAACCTATTCCACACCATGTGAATGTTTTTGATGTCAAGAACCATTTCGTTAAATGAAAATTAATATTTTATTTTCAATCTCACAAAACATCATTGGTGCACAAAAACTAGATTCAATTGTAACATATCAATTACATTCTGTAACAATGGTTATAAATTATAAAAACTGAGGAACTTGAGAAAAAATAAAAATAGTTAATGCAAATTAACTGTTTTTATTTTTCCAGATTCTATTTTTTTTTTTTTTTCCAAACTCTTTGGGAATGACTAGTCCATTGTGATTAAGATTTGGAAAACATAGGTTTGAATAGATGTTCATATTTGAAGATACTTCAATGATGCTTTATTCCAAAGGATCTCAACTAGAGTCAGTTCCATACTGGGATAATCCAGACTTATGAAGTTTAATTAGTTGAACATAATGCTAAGATTTGCTTCTCAACTGAACAGTGTTTGACCAAAGTAGGATAAGTTACAAAAGAATGGGACTTAAATGTCTGATAAACACTGGGGATATGAAAAGGTCACTTTTTTTATGTACTGAAAATGTTTCATGACATTTGATGAAATCCTAATTTTCAGTTAATTAAATGGGTTATTCTTTTCGTTATGGACACGTTTCTTTTTCAACATATGAGAAGTACACTGCTTGGAAAGAAGTCAACGGATGCCATAGTGTCAGGAACAAACAGCCATGGTGCCCACCTTAATAAGATAATAGCAATGACTGCAGCCATCCTATGGGGCACACTTTCGACAAGCATATGATAGTAATAAATGGGAATTAATCACTATCATTTGACCATTCTTCCTGTAGTCATGTTCCTTGACCTCACCCTATGCTCTAGTTCATCCCACAGATGTTCAATAGGGTTGACATCAAGGCTCTGTGGAGGCCAGTCAAGTGTGGTGATGTTCATATCCACAAACCATACAGTTACAACAGCCTTATGACCGGTGCATTGTCATGCTGAAAGAGACAATGGTTAGTTGTGTAGAAATGCCACAAAATAGGAAGCATTGCGTCCAGAATGTTCAGATACTTCTTGCAGTTCAGTGTTCGTGGCACCACAAACAGAGGTCTGAGGCCAAACCAGGAAAAACAGGATCATACCATCACACTGCCACCTCCAAATTTCATAGTTGTAGTTATGCACTCTGATAAGAGACATTCACCGAGCAACCACCACACTTGTGGTGAATGTTTGGTGAACGTCTTTCCAAACTTCTACGTCCTACTGTGTATGCTCCTTGCACACTGAAAATGATGCTACATGTTGGTTTTGGTAATGTGAGGTTTTCCATTGTTCTATAAAGTATGATACTCCTTGGCTCATGCTAATTGAGGATATGTATTCATTGTTAAAGTTTGTGACTTCAACTCTGTGTCACAGAAATCCTTTGGTATTGCTTGTTGCTGCTCACATCTTCAAACATAGATTCTAGCCTTTTCATAGAGTATCATCTCTTGTCTACTGGTGTGTATTTTAGGTTTACCTGGCCATATCTTGGCCTTGGTACAGTCTCCATAGCTTAGGCAGTATCAACAATTTCCTTTGGTTGGAAATATCTGGGTTCCCCCACCTAGGATATGAAGAATCCTTATGATTTTTTTTTTATCTGAAAATGAGTTAGCCTCTCATACGGAGGTGGCAGAGTTTTCTATTTGCCAACTAGCCAGAAGAATACACACACAGTGCTGTAGTTGCTTCAATCATAATTCAAAACAACCATCTTAGGCTCACTGTATTTTAGTGTCTTCAGCATATTATCAACTGTGGATCTAGAAATGCTTAATTGCTATGATGTAACATATACAGACATATTTACAAATGACATTATCATTTTCTTGTCCCTAGAACATATGTACTTTACACATTTTTAAACCTTCTTGCTCACGACTTCCCTTTCGTAACCTCCAGCTGATCCTCATAACTAACATTGTACAGTCCTCAAACCATTTTTGTTATCTGCCTCTATACCCTTTCCACAGTTAATTTATCCCCTTCAAATCCTGGGGACCAAATTTGAGAACGATGGTCTAAGCGTGGTCTGATCAGAGTTTTATACAGCGGAATGATAACTCTTTTATCTCTGCAGGTCAGCATCCTTCTCAGTATTGCAGCAATCCTCTGGGTTACCTTCACCACCTTTGCAAAATGCTCCCTGAATTTCAGTTTTCTATCAATCATCACTCCCAGATTTCTTGTCTCTCCTACTTCCTCCAATTGAGTATGCAGCCTCCTCATCGATGTATCCCAAACTTCAAGACTTTACATTTTGTTGCATTAAACCAACACCCAATATATTTGCCCATCTGCACAGTTTATTCGAATCCTCTTGAAGGGCTGCCATATTTGCACTATTACTAATAACCCTGCCCAGCTTCACGTCATCTGCAAACAACTGAATATCCCCTTCCAATCCATTGACAATGTCAATGATATAAAGGTTAAACAATACAGGTTCCAGTACTGAGCCCTGTGAATCCCACTTGTAACCTTCTGCCTCCTTGATATTGCCCCAAAAAACAGCTCTCTTATACCTATCGGACAGCCAATCCTGAATCCAGTTGACCAACCTGACATCCAAACGTATGTGTTGCTGCAACTTAGATATCAGCTTCTCATGTGGCACCATACCAAATGCCTTCGCTAAATCCAAGAATTATATGCCTTTCCCTCATCGACTGCTCTTGTAACTTTATTATAAAAGGCTAGCATATTACTAAAACAAAAGCGCCCCTTAACAAATCCATGTCAACTCTTACAGATAACATTACCCTCATCTGACCAATGCTGTATATGGTCCCTCACTAATTTCTCCAAGACCTTAACAACTACTGATGACACACAAACTGGCCTATAATTAGACACTTCCAGTCTGCTACCACCCTTATGCAATGGCGTTATCTTACTTCCTTCCATCCCCGTTGTCAGACTTTCATTGAAAAGCCAGGTCAACTAAGCTGTCAGTTCTTTAACACATTCTCTTAAAACCCATGGTGTAATAAAATCTAGTCCCCCAGCTTAATGACAGCCACAGTGCTCAGTATTTGGAACACACTCTCCTCTTGCACCTTGAACCCAATAATCTTGGGCCAATGTTGTTTAATTTGTATATAAATGATATAGGAAATGGCTCTTAAAAGGGAGATATTCAGTTGTTTGCTGATGATGCAAAGTTGTGTAGTGCAATAAAAAATCAAGCTGATGTTGAAAGTTTGCAGGAGGATTTAAATAAACTGGTAAAATGGGCAAAAGATAATGGATGTCAGTTCAATGTGGAAAAGTGTAAAGTCATGCATTTTGGGATTAAAAGATTACCAGCTCTGTACTACATCGATGGAACGGTACTCCAAGAGATTGATGAGGCTAGGGACTTAGGGGTATTGGTGGATAGGGAGATGAAGTTCAGAGGACACATTGCTAAGGTGTCCAAGATTGCACATAGGATTACTTGGTTGTTGAGGAACACACTGACATCCAAAGATAAAGAAGTTATTCCCCTTTATAAAGCATTGATACTTCCACATTTGGATTACTGTGCTCAGGTCTAGTCACCTGGATTCCTTGGAGATGAGGAGGCTGTGGAGAGGGTTCAGAGAAGAGTGACCAAGTTGGTGAGTGATATAAAAAAATGCTCCCTACATTGATAGATTGAGAGCTTGTGGATTGCAGAGATTGGTTGATAGACGAAGAAGAGGGGATATGATAGAAACATTCAAATTACTGAAAGGTTTTTTATACGATTGATGCAGGGGAAATGTTTCAGCTGTGTGATAGTGATGGAAGAACAAGAGGTCATCTCTGGAAATTAAAGAAGAGTGTGGTTAACAAAGGTGTCAGAACAAGGTGTTTTGCCTGGAGGGTGGTGAATGAGTGGAATTCATTGCCTGACTTAGTTGTGAGCTCTTCGTCTGTAAATGAATTCAAGAAGAGATATGACAGATATTGTTTTGCTAGTTTGGGTCTCCCGCGATGAGTCTACTGACTCCATGGAGATTCCCATAATAATAATAATAATAATAATAATAATAATCTTTGGCTAGGCTGATGCTATCATTGCCACCGATTCATCACCTTTATTCAATATATATATGGTTGAACAATTTCATAGTGTTTCACATATTTCAAGCAAAAGATGACCTAATGCCAGGAGTATATATATTAATCACTCTGATTGAATGCTTATTTCCATGTTTTGGGAAGTAATTACCATTAATTGTTCATTTCAAAAAATATATTGATTAGGTTATGTAATTTCAATTGCAGAAACTATTCCATTTTTTTTTTCTTAATTCTAATAGTATATTCCTATCAACTCAGCTGTGACTGAACCTGAGTTAGTAAGCACATGCTATGTGACTCATACCTTATGTGATTCATGTTTTTTTAAATGTAGTTACTGATCTTCTCTCCCTGAAGATGTCCATGTTACATTGTATGAAATATATTGGAGTTTTTTTCAATAAAGTGTATATTTTTACATGTGTAAGCTGTGTGAGTGCTAACATAACCAAAAAGCTGGCAGCCTATTCCACTCAAACACACACACACACACACACTAGTCCTTACTGAAAAATTTTCTATGTATTAATCCTGTAAAAAAAAACTCTTTAAGTAATTTGGATGCTTCTATCATATCTCTCTAGCTATCACATTTTCCACCTGTCAACCAATTTCTGTATTCCACACATCTTCAACCTATCCTCATAAGGAACATTCTATAGGCCTGCAACCATCTTGGTCACTCACTTCTGGATCCTCTCCACTTTGTCCTAAACCCCAAGAAACTCAATATAAAGGGGCTTTATAAAGATGTATTGTAATACCACCTTATCTTTGCTTGCCATGGTGTTCTTAAATAACCAGGTAATCCTATGAGCTATTTTAGCTACTTTTGTAATACACCCTCTATATTTCAATTCCCTATCCACCAACACCACCAAATCCCTAGCTTCATCAATTTCTGGCATCAATCTTCATCAATGTAGTATACAGCTGGTAATCTTTTCACCCCAAAATGAATAACCTTACACTCTGTCATGTTAAACTGACAGTCATTGTTTGTTCATACTGTCAGTCTATTTAAGTAAGTCATCCTGCAAGATTTCTACATCATATTTGTTAACTATTGCTCTATCCAAATTTGCATCATCAGCAAACAACAATATTTTTCCTCAGATCATTTCCTATATCATTAATATACAAATAGAATAGCAGTGGCCTGAACCCTGTGGCACACTGTTAGTCATATACCTTTGCTTGAACTCTATTCCTGAATAAACTACTGTCTGATATCTCTCTATCGGCTACCCTCTTGTCCACATTACTAACTTTTATATTACTGTAATTTTTACATATCAGGATTCCATGAGGAATCCTAAATGCTTTAAGTTGCAAAATTTGCAACCTCAGTCTTGGAACTAATTTGTCCCAGGAAGTGGAAAGAGGGCAAAATCCTGATTCCATAGCCTATTCTCGTAATACACAAGCTGATATTCCATGTAATCCCATAGTTGTATTCATGTTAAGGGTCTGTCATATCCTATGCATCTCCAGTTCATCTATCTCTAGTTCCACATTGGCCCCTTCCACTCTTGTTACAGCAATATCTCCAATCTGGATGATATACCCTTGCAGAGTGATAACTCAGTAATCAACTATTTTGTCTGCTTTGGTTACCTCTCTATTAATGGCATTTATCAAAATTATTCTCTTGTAATCATTCTTCCTTTTACTTGCCATATACCAAAATAATTTCCTCTTGTACTGATTTTGCTTTCTTTATTGTACTGATCACACTTCTGGTGAGTGTTCTGTACCACTCATATGTTGTTGATCACTTTTTTTTTTCCTTCAAATTTTCTCCATGAATTTTTTTTTTTTTTTGCAGCTCCTGCTTGTTTTCTACTAATCAATTTAATTTCCATTTCATTCATCCTTCTGACTCTAGTTCTGCAGCCTGCTAACACTTCCTCCAAACATTCTTTCAACATTTCCCATGTACTCTCAACATCAACCCTTGCAGTTTCTTGCCATGGTACTACTCCAAGCAGTGTCCTGAGTTTGTCATATTTAGCTCTGTAATTCCACATATACCATATGTGGAATTACATAAAATAGCATCCATAAAAATACTGACAAATTATGTCAGTATTTTTATGGATGCTAATGGCCATATATCTTAAGGTAAAAAAAATATTTAGCTCTGTAATTCCACATATACCATATGTGGAATTACATAAAATAGCATCCATAAAAATACTGACAAATTATGTCAGTATTTTTATGGATGCTAATGGCCATATATCCTAAGGTAAAAAAAACCTCATATTCTTGGATTGTTAAATGCCAAATGAATACATGATCTTGTTTTATAAGGCTGTATGTTTATCAAATATAACACTACCAATTTTCTGGCACCCTTGGTTCCAGAGCTTTGCTGGTTTAACTGTTTTTCCAGACCAATAGAGGTCGTAATAATAATCACCAGTACTCTTCTAACCCATTAATTATACCTCTCTCATGTCTCTAAAACACCATGAACCATGAAAAAGTTAAATATTAAATGTGAATTAAGTGATTAAAAATACATTAATGTAAATGATACAAGTTTATTAGTATCAATGAAACAATTATTAATTAAACAGGTATTAAATGAAACTTAAATGATTTAATGAAATACATTTATTTGTCTAGACCAGAAAGCCAATCCACAGCCTTATCCATCACCTCGTGGATGTCTTGGAGGTTACCATGAAATTGGCACTTTAGGCAGTTGTTCACAATGAGTGATCATCTGGACTATGGGGGGAACAGTCACAATAAGGGTGGTGCTCTGACAGTTTCCATTTGTGTAGTAGGTAGCCACATCTGCCCTGGTTAGTTCTGATCCTGTTGACAGATGACCAAATCTTCCTACGAAGAGCAAAACCAAGCTGTGGAGCACAGGGATCTTCAACCACAAAGCCATTTGTTGGACCAGTGTTTTCTCTCCAAATGTTAGATGTTGATGGTAAGGCAGCTGAAGGGAGTTTGTCCATAGACCAGAAAGGTTTTCTTGATTTTAGGCAAAGACGGTGGATTTTTGAGAGTTTGATGCAAGGGCAGGAGTGGTTTGCTCATTATATTTTATTAAATTCTTCTATCAAGGCTTGTCTTCTCCATGTGTTCGGTGGAGCAATGTTGGATAGGATAGGCAGCCAGGAGAAAGAGAGAGAGGGGGGGGGGACTTCTGTGTCCCACTAATTGTGCACATGATAGAGTTTAGCTGGGTATCTATGATGTTAGTGTGCACACTTCTTTCCCAGATGGGGACACAGTATTCTGCTGCAGAGAATGCGAGGGCTAGTGCATACGACCTTACGACTTCTTCCCACAACCCCAGGTTGTTCCACCTTGAATTGATATTATTTCTCGTTTTAATTTTGTTGGACAGGTTGGGGATGTCTTTTATAGGTTAGGTTTTTGTCCAGGCTCATATCAAGGTATTTCAGGTGAGGCTCGTGTTCTACCATCTTGCCACAGAAAGAGAGGTTGAGGTGTCAATTTGCCTCTGCATTGTTTAGGTGGAATGCTGTGGACACAGTTTTTGTTGGATTTGGCTTCACATACCACTGCTTGAAGTACTCTTCCAGGATATTTAGGTCTGTGTTCAAGATTGTTTCCAAATTGGCAAAGGAGGTAGATTAGTGTAGGATTGCTAGGTCATCGGCATACATGTATGTCAGACATGTAGATATTGAAGAGTAAAGGGGCTAACACAGATCCCCATGGGAGACTGTTGTGGAAGAATCTTGGCTTGCTCTTTTTTCCACCAATATGGATCCAGATCTTTCTTTCGGAGAGAATGAAAATTTGGAATGTTTTTTTGCACCTTATAACTTAGAATGAAAACTTTGGAAAGTTTTTTTGCACCCTGATCTAGACTGTGTCATAAGCTGATGTTAGGTAAATGAAAGTGACTCTGGATTTAAGTTTCTTCTGGAAGCCTCCTTCAATCTGTGTTGTCAGGGCCAGGACCTGGTCACAGCAACTTCTTCCCAGCCTGAAGCCAGCTTGTTCAGTCAGGAGTGCTCTTTCAATGAATGGTGAAATTCTTTTAAGGAGAATTTTTTTTCAAAGAGTTGGAGCAAAGCAAGGAGATGGGTCGTAGATTCTTGACATTATTTGGATATTTCCCTGGTTTGGGCACAGCAATTATTTTGGTTTCCCACCATAGTTTTGGCAGTTCTCCAGTTGTTATATAATTTTTGAGAACAGGGCAGCCAGCCATGTTTTACTTTGTTGGCTGAGATGTTTGAGAAACTCAGGGAGGAGACCATCCACTCCTGCTTCCTGAACTTGTAAGCCCATACTAGTCATACAAGTTCAGGAAGCTCGGGGCTCATCTTCAGGTTTTTTCTGATGGTAGATTGCACGGTTATTTTCCTGGTAGAGCTGGGATATATCTTGGAGGTTTTCAGTAGATGATTAGCCATTTGGTCAAGAGTTATCTCTGGTAGTTTGTATGTTTTGGTTCTGCCCCACCTAATTTTCTCAGAAGTGATCAACTTTTCCAGTTAGTTTTGGTGAAGTCAAGTTCATGGATGGTTGAGACCCATCCATCCTTTTTTTTGTCGGGCATTGCTATGAGCTCCTTAGCAGCAGATAGGTCTTCAGTTTCCTTGCTCCAGCATGGGATGTACTGTTTTCTGTAGCCTCTGGGAATAGAGGCTTTGGCTGCAGTTCTGATTAGTTTAACAAATCTGGGGTAGCTATCCTGTGCTCCCTCCCCACCATTAGCAGTGTTTCCCCTCATGGTACATTGCTGGTGTTTCGGACACAAGAAGCCTCGCAGATGTCACGCTGGTAGTATGAAGCTAAGTATGAGGGGGGCATCAAAGATTTTAATGTCCTCCCCTTGCTGACAATGGTGAGCATTTTGAGTATATCAGTGATGAGGTGACAAATGTAACATTTTCTAATTGCCCCATGTTGAGAAACACTGCAGTAGAGCATAGTATAAATGAAAATAGGTTTATCACTTGATGTACTTTTACAAATAATGTTACAATAGCATTGTTACTGGGATTGTAGAGCTATCACAGAGATCTGGCAGTTGAGGGTTGCATTACCGTCTGCTTCATAGCTAACTGATTCATCATGGATCTCTAATATTGAAGGGGGAAGGACATCTTGAAGTGAAGTTTATTCTGCTTTGATTTTTACCTGGTAATATTTCATATATCAAATGAAAATTCATAATGAGAAGAATTTTCCAATCATCCGATTGGCCTGGCCTATAGATGTGCAGTGTGCTTGGACCTCAAGCACAAAAAATGTTTCATACCATTCTAATAATGTCAGTGGTAATCCAGGCATTTTTATTTGCATGGTATATTTCAAGTAAATTTTAATACATTTCAAGGCTGTAGGAGCATTTAGTTTTTCCTATCACCTCTATACATGTACTCTTTACATCTGTGCTTGCTGCATTTGAGCAACCTAGAACAGTAACTATATTCTTGAATTGTCTGAATCCTTTTTCATTCCCTGCTATTATTGTCCTTTGCAGTGTACAGTGTACTCACCATATATGCAGTTTTAATCCAGTAGTATACCCTTGCTTGACAAGTTTGGCAAATTCATCCAGATATCCAGTAGCTGTGTGCTTTACAAACTACTTTTCACCACACACTTTATGGATAGAAAATTGCATGACATTCCTTAAACCTTTGAAGTAATCCTTCACTTCACTCACGTTCTAATTTAAGTTCTTTATATAATAACTTAGCATGCTAATGGAATAACTGCTCCATTAATTTGCTATGTGACAGGTTCACCCATCACTTCGATGTCAAAACCATTTCATGATGAGTTTAAATGGCAATATGCAGCTGTTTGCAGATGATGCAAAAATTGGGGACAGCAAGAGCAGAGTCAAGCAGATGTTATGACCTTACAGGACCTGAAGAGATTGCATGAATGGGCAGGTAAGTGGAACTGTCAGTTCAATGTTACAAAGCATAAGGTTTTGAAATCTGGTAAGCAATGATGGAATGCAAAGTATACACTTGGTGGAGAAACTTTAAAGCAGATAGAGATAAGGGAGTGGTGGTGGACAAGGACCTGAAATTCAGGGGCCACATTGCACAAGTTGTGAAGACATCACATCGGATAATGGCAATGATGTAGAAGACCTGATGTGCAGAGATAAAAGAGGTTTTGATATCGTATAAGACCTTGATCAGGCCTCGTATGGATTATTGTGCATAGATTTGGTCACCAGGTTTTCATGGTGACAGAAAAGGTCCAGAGAAAATTCACAAAGGTGGTCAGTGGTCTTTGGAATCTGTAGTATGAAGACGAAGACAAGTTGAAAGAATGTGAATTGCAAAGCCTTGTGAATAAGAGGAGGAGGCGGGGATGTGATCGAGACACATAAGCTAGTCAAGGGTTATCATCAGGTTGACATGGAAGAGATTTTTTTTTATTATTATTAAGCGATACCTCCAGGGAGTCCAGAGACTCATCGAGGGAGTGCACCTACTCTACAGCTCGCTGTCTCCACTACCCAATCCAACTACACTAACGCCATCTACCGTCCACTACTAATACTAGTATTTCCACAGACTTTCCACAGTATTTCAACGACAAACATCCATGCCCATGGTGGGATTTAAATCTGCAGCCTTTTGGCTGGAGAGCGGACACACAATCCACTCGGCCAACCAGGTCGGTTTTCATAGAACAGAGGGAGGGGAGTAGAACAAGAGGCCATCCCTGGAAACCATATAAGGAGGGTGTGAGAAGGGGAGTGGGGAGCAGATTCTTTGAATGGAGAGCAGCTGGTGAGTAGAATGTTGCCTGAGTGTGCTGTGAATGTGGACATGCTGAATCAGTTTAAGGCATCAGGTTTGTGTGTGTGATAGTATACCTCTATGAAGGTCAGATGTTAATAATAATTTAATGGCTAATATAGTCTACTTTCATTTAGGAGTGCCTTTTTTTTTTTTTTTACAATGTCATTGGCTCTTTATCCAAAAACTTAGGGCATTACTGAAGTGTTATAAAACTAATATATGAAGAATAAAATAGAAGGAATATTTGGACACTTTTTTTGGATGTTGTTTTCTGTCTCCTTATCCTGGCAGTGTGCCTTCATCTCTTCATCTGCTGTTAAAGGAAGGAGTTTTTTTTGGGGAATGTGGGGGAATTATTTGAAAAAACGAGGGATTTTTTATATGTATAATATTATTATTATTAAGGGTGAGTAGAGAGCATTTGGGAGGAAGGTTGAGAGAAGGATCTGAAGACAGAAGTTTTTTTCTGGGGTAGAGGAGGGATTTATGGAAGAAAGTCAGGGGGAGGAGTAATGGGATGTGACTCAGCAAACTTCAACTTTAACAACATTTACATCCAAATTTTCGGATTCCCTATGGGACAAAACATCAGCAGACATTTAGCTGAATTGTTCCTAGCGCACATACAATCATCCTACTCCCCCCCCCAACACACACATCACCTTTTATGGCCAATATGTGGATGATATTCTATGCATTGGAGAACTCATGCATCACTACCTTACAAGTGTCCCTTAACGATTACAGCAACAGACTAAAATTCACCATAGAAACCGAACAGGACAAATCCATCAATTTCATAAACCTAGCATTAGTCAGAACAAACAACAAATTAGCCATGAAAATATTCCACAAACCTACACATATCGGAATTTTAACTCCATTTTAACTCATACCATCCTTATTTGATTAAAAAATAAATCATCTTAACACAATTCATAAATGCTTACAAGTGTTCAACTAACCATAATTATCTCAACACAGAAATAAAGAAGTTAACACAAATTTTTCAAAATCGGAATTACCCAACACAACTAATAAATTACAGCAAAAATCAGGCAAAACAACCCGACAACAAAAACAAACTTCCCAACACAAAAAATTATCAAACTGCCATACATCCAAAACACATACAAAGCCTAGAAATACATTTGCAAACACAGCTTATAGTAATCTCGTGTTCACCACAAACCAAAAATTGACAACACTTCTAAAACCTACAAAATCTCACACACACAAAGAAATATTAGAACACCACAATGTTGTTTACAAATTTCCCTGGCAGAAAGACTGTGATGTCACCTACACAGGTTCTACTATCAGAACATTTAAACAATAAAAAATGGAACAATAAAAAGGAAAACAGAATACAAAATAAAGGAAAAACTGAAATAGCAGCCCACGCCCTTGAACAAAAACATACCCTGCAAATCGACAAGGCCATAATATTAGACATACAAGACAACGAAACAATGCTTAGAATATCGGAAACGATAGCCATAAAATGTGACAAAAACTTGATAAACATCCACTGACCCTACATAATCTCCGAGAGTTGGAAGCTCCATAACATAAAAATAGGTCATGACTTCGACCAATAGGAGACAACATAAGTACACCAAAGACAGAAACACCTAACTGACATCACATGGCATCCACTTTCCCGCATGTTCCAAAGACGCCTGTTGAAACGGCTCGCACCCCATAACTCCTGCCCCTGACTTTTTCCCTTACTCCCCCCTCTTCCTCAAAAAAAAAAAAACTATCTTTATCCTCCCCTCAAACGCTCTCTACCCACCCTTAATAATAATATTATACATATTAAAAAAAAACAGGTTTTTTTTCAAATAATTCCCCCACATTACTTTACTCCCACTTTCCCAAACAACTCCCCTTCCTTTAACAGCATATGAAGGCACATCGCCAGGATAAGGAGACAGAAAACAACATCCAAAAAAAGGTATGTTAAAATTTTCCTCCTATTTTATTCTTCATATATTAGTTTTATAACACTTCAGTAATGCTCTAAGTTTTTGGGTAAAGATCCAATGACATTGTAAAAAAAAAGGAGGGGACACTCCTAAACAAAAGTAGGCTATATTAGCCATTAAAATAAAAGTTTATTTTAGAGGAGTAGCATAGGAATTTTTCCAGAAATAATACCTATAACAATGATAATATTATTATAATGATGATAACTTGATACTAATAATAAACAATAACTTGATCATGCTTAGCATTCTTACAATTTTTCATTGTTTTCCTAACACTCATTTGCTTCTTGGAATCATTGCATGCAAAGAATTGCACTATTACCTCCCTTTGTCTTCTTTATATCATAAACAGCTAACCGATATCATGCTTATAACAGTTTTATACACAGCAACGGTCGAGTTGTTTTGACACTTCTACTTTATCTTGTATCGATAAAGGCAAGATACATCCATGATTACACTTGACACTACCACAACTTTGAACTGGACCTTACTTAGAAGCCCTAGATTTAAATGTAAGCAAAATAAGCTAAGAATCACTCAAAAATCAAAAGATCACCACCAGGTGTAAATGTAAATAAAATTATTAAGGCCTACAATGCAATGCCATCTGTGATGACCTGGTGAACAAGTTGGGTAGTCGTAAAAATTTAAAAACGAGCTCTTGTAATGTTGTCTGTACTTTTAAGAGGTGCAAGACCATCCATTGCTGGAAAATCAGGCGGTGTACCAGTATATACATATATCCCAGATATAAATTACACAATGTATTCAATATAATAAACTGTACATCTTTTTATAATATACTACATTTCTAAGTATATTTTGAAAGTTGTGTATTGAATATTTTTGCAAAATATTTTCCTGCATATTTTATTTTTTCTTCAGTATCCTCAATTTTCATTATCCCTTTTTTTTTTGTCATCTGTTCAGAGAAGTTTATAAAATTCTACCTTTTAATCTACTTTCTATATATAAATAAATTTAATAGATCAGAATGTCTTTCTCTTCCCTTATCATGACAGGTCTTGGTAGATGGGAAAATTTAAAAGGAGAAAATCAACTTCTTTTAAATTGCAGTTTCTCATTCTCGACTGCAGCATGAAAAGTAGGATTTATGAAATATTCACGTCAAGTTATCTATTATAGAGATTTTTATTATTCTTTATATGTTCAGTAACATATTGCCAGGATTGTATATGATTTTCATTGTCCTATGGCAATGAAAATCATCTACTTTTTTTTTTCATTTATTTTTTTATAGAGAGCCCATTCACAAAAGGTTGGTCAACCTATAGTACATTATATCATGGATGGGCACATTCTTTTAATTTTACTACCCCCTAAAATGGAAAAAACTTTTGAATTTTTTTAAGAATAGAATTGAAAACTAAATATTTGGGACTTTTATGTGTGGGCCCAAAACATTTTAGAGCAAAATTTAGTTTGCCTATGTCTGCTTTTATAAATAGCCCTTCTGACCAATAGTTTATTTGCCAATGTATGGAATAGATATGGAATCTCAACATGCTCTCCATATCTGCTTCATAAATCGGCAATTTATCTACTAGGATCACTGCTTTACTGAAAGAACAAAATAATTACCTAGCAAAACTAGTTTAGAAGCATCTATTTCACAACATTTTTAATAATCATTGGTATTATGTTGCTGCTATTATGGTATTGCTGGACTTTGAGGAGAACTTTATATTCTCAACAATTAAAGCACATTTTTGATCATGCTTTTCGTATTTGCTAGGCTAATTTGCTCATACACTTCCTCTCACTGTCCTCCACCAACTCTATAGCAACATCCAACTAAATATTTCATCCTGTCCATCTCAACCTCGCATCACACTGAAACCACTGCCACTATCCCCCTCCCCTGCATCTCTTCTCTGCCTTGAATAAAACATCAAAGAAACATCAACAGCCCCTTCTCCCTTTTTGCTGTATCTTTGTCTAGTAATACTATTTATCTCCTTATGTTAAGAGTTTGCATTTTGCCAATACTAGCTGGAATAGTACAGAAGTTTTATGTATGTGTGAAAAAAAATTTCTTATTCAACAATATATATTTTCAACAATTTTATTTTATGATTTAAAATATAAAATTACTATAACATTTGATACAAACAAATTTATACATATCTAATTTCATGAATCAAAAAATAAAAAGGCACTGTATTTCTAAGATCACTGCATCAAATATTAACCATTCTTTTCCTCATGCATTTTTGCAGAGATTCTTTGCAATATATATTTGAGAGCAACACAACTCTGTAAATTACATTTGAAAATTCATCAACTGACTAACACATAAGTACATTGCAAAATCCACATTATCCTGTACAAACATTTCTTATAAAAAATTATACTCTTTGAATTCCATATAATAAGAAAGAAAAAAATAAACAGATTTAATAACAATAACTGTTATATTTTCACAGACCCGGAATAGCAACATTTAGCATATAAATAAGTGTTGACAACTGAACAAGTGAAAAATATACTTCTTCTCTTACTTCACATTTTATCTTTTGAAGTGATAAAATAGAAGTAACACATAATTAGGCTGAAAATTTCAGCAGTTGTCATCAACATTATTGTTTTCGCAGTATTCTCCCAATTTTTTATTTACCACATCATTGTTACTACTTAATATTTATTTTGTTCTTGCCTTTCCACCTATTTAATTAAGTAATGGGTTGTTGCTTAGAGTTATGCTAAGGACATGAGACAAATGTATTATTGTCTGTTAATCTCTGCTTGTGTATTTTCCAGCTGGAATAGAAACTCAAGTTTCTAAGATTTAAAAAAAAAAAAAAAAAAAAAAAAAAAAAAAAAAAAAAAAAACCCTGTCATCTCTACATGACAACAATGAACTTTCCTTTAGTTGAAAAGTCTTTATAAATATTACTCACATCCTAAATGAGAAATGAACTTGGATTTCTCCTAGTCGCTAACTGAAATTACTGCACATATGTCTTTTGCTGAGACAGCTTTGTCCTTTTCACTGTAATGTGATTATATATATTAACTTTCTTACAAACAAACTTGCCTCTACTATACATATATTTGATTCCAAAATAAGATTAGTCGGCAAAAGATTAATAACTAGCCATTAAATTTATCAAGCTGCATAAAGAATTGTTATAAATTAGGTGCCAATAATATTATTATCAAAAAATCTGCATATTTTATCAAATTACATGAAATGATAATGTCAAAAATGGCTTTAGAAAGCTTCCAAGCAAAATAAATTTATTAATGCCCTTGGAATGTCTTAGACTGCCTCACCTTGTGTAGAGAGCCTCTGTAGCTCAGTCAGTCAGCATCGATGAAGCCTTTTTTGTCGGAAAGACCTGGGTTCGATTCCCGTTCATGACGTGAGGAACCTTTATCTAGTCTCTTTCGACTAAAGGTGAGTTAGCCAGTCTTGTATGGAAGTAGAGGGTTTTTCACCTGGAAACTCGTGTTTTGAGGGATGAAAAACACGCAACCAGCCCTGTGAACACACAAATCTACAACATAAATACATACTTAATCCCTCATTAGGAGGGCTCAACCCTTCCTAAGGTAGGGGGAGAAAAAGGGGGGAAGTTAAGCAGTACAAGGAAGTATGATATGAACATGACTTACGGAATTTCAGACACACAGATTGTTTGTATATAAACCTAGGGACATCGGTTTGTATATTAATGTTAGGGACATTGTAAGACTGATCAAATTAGTGTGCCCAAGGATTATTAGCATAATCAAAACATGGTTAATAATAAATGGAAAGATACAGAATCTTCTGGGAGGTGAGGAAGGAGAAAAGAAAAGGAAGAATGCTGTTAATGATAGCAGAGGAATCATGCTAGCTCAGGATGAAGATGGAAAAAGGCATTATATATAATATAACTTTGAGGTTATTTGATGGGACATTGGGAATGGTAGTCATAGCAAAGTTTTTAGTCAAACTGGTTTGCAAGTAAAAAAGATGATAATCCTAATGGGAGGATTTTAATTAAGGGAATAATTTGCAGACTCATGTGTGAAAATGATATATATATATTTAAAATATCCTGGCATCTACCAGATTTGGTGCAACTGTGATAAACCATACTTTGGCCAAATAGAGAAATCCATAGAGCTACGCATCGAAGATCAGAGAGAGAGAGAGAGACATTAAGTTATGGGAGAATGCGAGCCAATGCTCTGTATAGTCATGACCTGTTTTCTGCAAATTCTAATGAAGAGAGCCGCACCCATCCAGTACTATGGGACAAGTCTAATAATATTTTCCATTGTTACGATGAACTTGAAAGAAAGATAGTAGAATCTAAAGAAATCATTCTTAATCCTATACATCTCAACAGCAACCTGAGTCACAACCTATCAGACTGTCATTGTGCTGCTATCCAATATTGGCATACACAAGATTTTGAGCACAACAATGAAGTCAGAGAGAGAATGTTTTTAAATACACAAATGTCAACACATAAATGTTGAAATGCATACACTAACTTTTTGTGCTGTTTTGAGTTAATTCCTTTACGGTTTTTGTTGATTATTTCTAATATTTTTTTTTGCACCTGAAGAAGTCTGTTAAAGATGAAACTAGTCATGTCATTAAAATCTGCTTTTTACCTCACATCTCGGTTTCCCAGTCATTTAATCCTAAAAAACATGTATTTCAACTGAGTAAATCAGTCATCTAACATCTCTAGTCCTTATGACGAGGCAACTTCCCGAAACATCAGAGATTTCCAAAAGACCCTAAAGAGAATTGGACTGAATATCAACAGGTTAGTGTTTTTAAAACGTTGCAGATTCCATGCCCTTTTCCCAAGTTTTCTCTTTCAAAACAGAATGTGCTGGTAGGATTTACCATAGAGCGAAGTTGGATCTTCTCGTCAAGAGAATCTTTGACACTAAACATACTTTGGCCTTTTTGTTTGCTAAAAAAAACTGCATTATCTAATAACATTGAATATTCTCTAGATAATGACACATGGAACCATCTTAAAGAGGCGAGCGAATCTCAAGCTTCCAGAGTTCAGAATGAGAACAAACTGAAACTAATTAGAAAATTCGAATCTCTTAAACAAAAACAAGAAAACTCATTAACTTCTAAATTACACCTCCACCTGGATAAAGTTATGACCTTTCAAGTCATAACCTTTCAACTGCTGAGAAAAATGTTCTCACCAAAAGGTCTCAATTTCGTTTTGTCTCTGAGATCAATCCCAAAAGAATTATTACTTACGAGGATTGAAAAAGTTGCTTCCTTCCTTCCTACCCAAGAATCAAACCTACTCCATATGGAATCCATTTCCATTATCGACAACGCCAAACCTCCTACCGACAACATCTTTTCATCAGAATGGCAAGTTATTAAGAAACTACAAAATATCAAAGACATCGTTATTCTTCTGGCAGATAAGGGCAGTGCTATGGTTGTGCTCAACTCTGTAGATTATCACAACAAGATGCTAGACTTGATACAAACTGACACTTACTCCATCCTCGAAAGAGATCCTACCCGCTAACTTCATAATCATACCAACAACAAATTCCCCAGGAACATACATCCATCTCTTCGTTCTCTCCATCCGCTGATCCCTTGATTATATGGATTACCTAAAATCCATAAAGAGAACATTCCTCTACGACCAATTGTAGAAGGAACTGATTCTCCAACCTATAACCTTTCCAAATTTCTTGCTAAATCTCTAAAATGTTTCTCTGGTAAGTCATCATCTTTTATTAAAAACTCCGTGGATTTAGTCTCCTTATTTACCAATGTTCCTACAGAAGAAGTTCTCTTACTTCTAAAAAACAAATTATCTAAGAAGATCATGGCCCTATTACCTCACTGTGTTCAGTCAGGATATGTCACCAGTACTTGCTAACATCTACCCCAAAGATTTTGAAGAGAAAGCTATCTTCTCCTTCCCTTTAAAACCTAAAATTTGGAAAAGATACATAGATGACATTTTTTTAATTTGGGGCCATGGTCATGAATCTCTTCAGAACTTCCTAGACCACCTGAATAATCAACATCCAAAAATAAAATTTATAGCTGAGTTAAAAGTTAATGGTTCTCTTCCTTTTTTGGATGCTAAACTGACCCGTTCAGCAGAGAAATTGAAAATTTCGATTTACAGAAAACCTACCCACACAAACAGATATCTCCATGCTCAGTCCCACCATTATCCCCCACAAAAGTTTGGAATCATTTGTACACTTGAGCATCAGGCTCGCTCCCTTCTTTATGACAAAGAGGAACTTAACAAAGAACTCAATTTCCTCTGGATTGCCTTTCAACTGAATGGCTATTCCCAGAAAACTATTAACAAATTCCTGTTTAATCCACTCCCTCACCATAATGAGGATACCACAAATGTTAAAGGTTACGTTTCTCTACCCCTACATCAGCTCAGTCTCTTCCAAATTGGCCAAGGCTGTTAGGAAATACAACATATGGACTATATTCACACCTCTACCAAAACTCCGCTCCTTACTGAGCCGACCTAAACCTAGACATAACAACCTAAAATATCCCGGCATCTACCAGATTTGGTGCAACTGTGATAAACCATTCTTTGGCCAGGCAGAGAAATCCATTGAGTTATGCATCGAAGAACATTAGAGAGACATAAGTTATGGGAGAATACGAGCCAGTGCTCTGTCTAGCCATGTTCTGAATTCTAATGAAGAGAACTGCACCCATCCAGTACTATGAGACAAATCTAATGATATTTTCCGTTGTTACGACGAACTTGGAAGATAATAGAATCTAAAGCAATCATCCTTAATCCTATACATCTCAACAGCAACCTGAGTTACAACCTATCAGACTGTCATTGTGCTGCTATCCAATATTGGCGTATACAAGATTTTGAGAACAACAATGAAGTCAGAGAGAGAATGTTTTTAAATACACAAACGTCAACACATAAATGTTGAAATGTATACACTAACTTTTTGTGCTGTTTTGAGTTAATTCCTTTACGGTTTTTGTTGATTATTTCTATTATTTTTTTTTGCACCTGAAGAAGTCTGTTAAAGATGAAACTAGTCATGTCATTAAAATCTGCTTTTTACCTCACATCTCGGTTTCCCAGTCATTTAATCCTAAAAAACATGTACTTCAAGTTTTTGGTGTGGTATTTTCAGTTTTGGTTTTAGTTTACTATATTTGGTTGAGTTCTGCATGTTTTAACTGTATTTATGATGTTTATTAATAGTGTTGTGTGTTTTTAATAGTGTAAACAAGTTGACATTCATAGTGTTTTATTCATTTTGTGGAGCTATAAAATTGATATATCTCCAAGAAACAGCTCAAATATATGTATTCTTTCTCAGCACACATCCATGACTCAAAGACAAACTACCAATGAGTGTGGTGTTGGTTTGGGTACTGTTAATCAATGTGATTTTAAAGAGGTTTAGAGAGATGGGTACCTTTTCTCCTGACAGGAAAGAAAACGTGGATGAAAAAGGAAAACTGCACTTACTCAAGATTGTTTACTAGTTAAGAAAAGCAAAATGAATCCAGGACTCTCTGCTGTAGATTTAAATAGGGACTTAGCTAGTGGGATTAATGTTTCTGACATGTCAGTCCATTGAAGATTGTTGGAAGCATGGAGGACTGCCCACAGACCAAAAATATCGAAGCAACTGTTGACGAAGGCTATGCAGAAAAAAGAGGCTCCAGTGGGCAAAAGTGTACAAAGATTGGACTGTTGACAAGTGGAAGAAGGTCATATTCTCAGATGAGAGCCATTTCTTTGTCCAAGGAGAGTGAGAACCTTATGTTCACAAATCAATGGCTGAGAAGACTTCTCCTATCCACCTTCAACAAGCTCCTAAACACCAAACTAAAAAGATGTTCTGAGGTTGTTCTATACATAACAGTCTATGATCACTTGTACCTATGTCACTGGTACAAGTGATCAATTTTCTCCAATACATAAAAATATTGGAGAAAAGAGTAGTCCCACAGATACTGAAAGACAAAGAACTCATCTTCCAACAGGATCTTGCTCCATGCCACACTTCAAAAAAAGTGAAAATGTTCCTCAAAAATCACAACATCCAATTGCTTCAGTGGTCAGCTAACTTTCCAGACATTAACCCAATGGAAAATTTGTGGACTATAGTGAAAAAGAGACTTGGAAAATTAAATTGTGATACAAAGGATAACTTAATACAATCAATTATAAAGGTGTGGTTTCTAGAATCAGAAATAAGAAAAATGCATTGTAAAATGTCCATATCTCAGAAAATTAATGAACTTGTTAGGAATAGAGAAGTACATATAAATTATTAGGTAAAGTTGGAGTTTAATTTTGTACTTATTTTCTTGTGAAATTAAAATTTTTGTTTAAAATGTGAGTGTTTGGATTAATTTGTTTGCTACTGTATATATATATATATATATATATATATATATATATATATATATATATATATATATATATAAATAAATATATATATATATATATATAAATAAATATGGGCTGGAAACAGAACATAGTATATGGAAACAAAGAAAATGAATTTCCCAAGTTTCTGAGAAAATGCACAATATGAAAGGACTCTTGCCAGTTAGACACAAAAATCCAAGAGTTCTTTAAATAAATGGTACAAGGAATAATAGTTAACACCAGTAACACAAATGGGTAGTAATGGCAGCAAAGTAACCATAGCATAGCAGAGGATGCAGTGAAATTATTTATGGAGCAATTTGTCAGTTATGTCATATTAGTGAGAATGATGTATAAATCCAGAATGGAAGAAAATGCTATGGGTACCAGAAATTCAATACTTCAGAGAGAGAATTATTATTTTAATTTTTAATGATGATAATAATTTATTATTATATATATATTGATCTTAAATGAGAAGATGAAGGAGCCATAAGCATATCAGTGCTATGTCTGGGATGCAGGTGAGGAGCTAGATAGACGTTTATTGACATTTTTTTGAAGAGTTGCAAGATTAGAAATACTTCTTGCGATAGGCTGTTGGATGGAATAAAAGAGGAAAAAGAAAAAGCAGGTTTGGTGGGTTTGCAGTTGCACAGTAAATGGGTGCTCTACAGCTGCTGCTATTCTATTAACAGATGCAACAAAAAGTGGAAGAATGATGGTTTCGAGTTCAATGGAGCAATGACCATTGAAGTACCTGTATAATAGACACTGAGCTGAAACAATGCATGTGTGAGATAGAGGTTAAAGTGAATCTGTAAGAGAGAGAGGATTGTCTAGGAGCTGAATTACTCTCCTCTGGACAGCGCCAAGAATTTTTTAGAGAACTTTTATGTGCTCCACCCAAAACATGTGAGCAGTATTCAGTATGGGCAAATTTGGAATTTGTATATTGTTAGTCCACAGTGCTAAGAGTTGGCTGGGTGTAAAATAGCACCTAGAATGAAAGAAAATGCCTAGTTTTTTGGATGCTGATGAAGCTATTGTAATGTGTTTGTGCCAGGAGAGGCTGGAGGTGAATGTTAGTCCAAGCAGAGATGTGTGATCTTGTCTGGTGATTTGTGTATTACTGAGTGTAAAATAATGTGAGCTGGAAATTTTTTGCAAGAGAGGAGACAAGACTATGTTTTGGTGACAGTAAAAATGACAAACTGTCCTTGCTCCATTGAAGGATAGTATATAGATCAATGTTTAAGGCACTAGATGTAGATGATGTTGATTCTTGGTGGCATGGTTTGTCAAATGAGTAGGATGAATGGAGAATACTATCATCTGCAAAGCTATGGAATAGGATTTGTGGTGATTAAGAGTAAAGTCGTTTATGTACATGAGAAAGAGAATAGGTGATAGGACAGAGCGCTGAGATACTCCTATGCTGGTGGTGACACTCCAAGGGAAGAAGCGATCAACCATGACATGCAGTGAACAACCAGAGAGGAAGCTAGCAACCCAATTACAGAGGATGGCAGGTAGACTAAAGTGTGACAGCTTTTTTCAGCAGGCTTTGATGCCAGACATGATAGAAAAACCCTGTAAATATCAAAAGTAACAGCACAAGTTCTTCTGAAAATTTGTATTTGTATTGTACATGTACAGTGGTGGGCGATGTAAGCTAAAAGGTCAGCTGTGGATCTTGAATGGCAAAATCCATACTGGTGGTCGTGGATTAACTGATGGGCTTCTAGGTAGTGAAGATGTAATCTTTAGGCCACAGTGCTAATGTAGTTTAGGTTTTGCATTTCTCATGCATGGGATTAATATAAGTTACCATCTCAATAATCTTCTTTTCACAGAAGCAATGGTGCGAGATGAGATAACCTTGAATGGATTAGACTTGACTGATCTCTGCCTGTAAAGATCAGGACAGCTATGCCAAGAAAAACTAAATAATCTCACAACGAATAAATAGAGAGGAACTCAAGTATTCCAGTCAAATTGTCAGGTACAGCATTTACATTCTGAAAACTATTAAAAACACTCAAGCAAATTGATTTTACTAATTCCATATGTTGTTGTTAATATCTTTACCATGATGGATGATAGAAAATAGATAGACATGATAGAAAAACCCTGTAAATATCAAAAGTAACAGCACAAGTTCTTCTGAATATTTGTATTGTACATGTATAGTGGTGGGCGATGTAAGCTAAAAGGTCAGCTGTGGATCTTGAATGGCAAAATCCATACTGGTGGTCGTGGATTAACTGATGGGTTTCTAGGTAGTGAAGATGTAATCTTTAGGCCACAGTGCTAATGTAGTTTAGGTTTTGCATTTCTCATGCATGGGATTAATATAAGTTACCATCTCAATAATCTTCTTTTCACAGAAGCAATGGTGCGAGATGAGATAACCTTGAATGGATTAGACTTGACTGATCTCTGCCTATAAAGATCAGGACAGCTATGCCAAGAAAAACTAAATAATCTCACAACGAATAAATAGAGAGGAACTCAAGTATTCCAGTCAAATTGTCAGGTACAGCATTTACATTCTGAAAACTATTAAAAACACTCAAGCAAATTGATTTTACTAATTCCATATGTTGTTGTTAATATCTTTACCATGATGGATGGGGAATAATTGGTTGTTTCACAAAGATGAATAACTAAAAAAAAAAAAAAAATGAACATTTTTTGTGTGTGAAACAAAAAGGATATGTATTTTTCAATAAAACTTTTTACAGTTCACATTCACATCTTATTGCAAACAAGATAATAACTCCTCTGTTATGATTAAAATGATGCACCATAATGAAAGTTGATGAGCTAGTGAGCAGGGACAGAAGTACCTAGTGGACCTGTGTGTATTATTTCAAGACCTTGATGGAGTTACTAGATAAAAAAATGTAACACACACACACACACACATTTCTAGGTATAAGTGAATACTATATAGCTAAAAAAACTTCATTCACAAGTGAGACAGCTACAGTTTAGGGGATTTCATTATAAAGGCCTCTGCCTCAGTATAGATTATCTAAAATTTACTCACTAAAGTGCATGTGCGAGGAGGGACTTAAATGTTATAGCTTAGGAGACATAACCTTAAATCCAGCCCCCTCCTGACAAGAGGAGAAATCCTTCTTCATGATAATAGTTCCACTCAGAGTGAATGGGAACAAGCATGTTTATTTATAAAAGTATATATATATTTATGCCTTTACTTTTTACACGTTATTTAAGCCTTAACAGGATTTGTAAAAAAAACATATAGACATTATGAAAGCCTAAAGAATAAGATGTACATTTTTAGATATACTAATAGCTAACTCTTGTTGAGGATGATGAAATGAGCTGACATGTAGGCATTATCCCATATAAGTTGGTTTTCTGCAGATGTCTAACTCTATGCTTCCACCATTTTTTTTTTTTTATTTTTATAAAAGCATCCAAAAAGTATAGTAATTTGTCATCTTCTCAATCTCCAATGCACACTTAATCTTGGGGTGGTAAGGGAAGCACACAATATCTTGAAGGTCTTTAAGTGTTTCCAGACAACAAAAACACCATCCATATAACCACCATTTGTACGGTCTCAAGCGTAGCTAGCACCAAGACTTCATTCTCAAATTTTTTCCATAAATAAATTGGCAATAAGAACCAACAGCAAAGCATTCATTGCCAAACATTATTTTTAGAAGTAAAATTTCTCTTCCCAGTAAAGAAGGAAGACCGAAGGCAGTGGCGGATGGTGGAAGAGATGTGCAATGTCTGATGGAAAGAGCTCTTTAAGAATATCAACTGATTCCTCTACTGGAACATTTATAAATAATGATATGATTTATTTTGGAAACCAGGACTTTTGGGTCATGAAATATGTTATAGCAAGTGAGTTTGCTGTAATGGTATTTGATACAGTAACAACTGCCTGTATAATTAATTAAAAAAAAAAAACGTAATATCATCGACTGTTTAGGTTTGAAACCATATCATACTGGAATGGTAAAAGTGTACAAGAACACACAACACAGAGAGAGAGAGGGAGAGAGAGAGAGAGCAAGCAGGCATAGTTCTGGTTCTTACAGGACTATTCTTTTTTTGGCCTATACAATATCTTGGACTTTCTGAAAGGTTGCTATTTTGATAAGTAAGATTGTAGTAATTAAGATTTTTACCAAGGAAATTTTCCGAAGTTTTTTTCTAAACATAAGAGGTTGCAAAACATATAACACAACAGCACTATATGTGGGCAAGTAGGTGAAGTATTCCTTGAGCAACTGAAGACCATGATTATTTGGGAAAGCCTGTTTCAAATAACAGAGGCAGATGGGAATAATAGGAGGATGTAAAGTTCATCTGGTAAGCTGGAAGCTAAACTGTGTATGGATGTTCACCCACAAAATGCCTACAAGAAAGTCATAAAGCAGAAATAGAATTTCTAAAAGGAATGCGATTAGAGTAAGTCTTTGAAAAGGGGGGGGGATTATCTATTAAGCATATTGCTTTCTTTTGGGTAGCATCAAGCATTTATAAGGAAGATTTTAGTGCACCATCCCAATTGTCAGATTAGTTGGGCGAATTTAGGACTTGTGTTAGCACCTGTACAAATAAGAAGTGTCCTGAATGCTGAATGGAAGGCTATATGTGATGTGCTTGCACTAGGAAAGCCTAGACATGTAAGTCAATTCAAGAAGAAAAATCTGTTCTTGACCAGAAATCTGAGTATTATCAAAAGGTATAAGAAGGAAAGTGATGTGAAATTTTTCTTGTCAGAAAAGGAATGTGTTTTGATAGCATTGCTTATGGAAATTTGAAGCTTATGAAGAAGAGGAATGGAGCTGTCATTAGCAAAACCATGGATAAGATTTGAGCTAGTGAGCAAAGGTCATTAATGTGAACATGATGTAGTGAATGATAGGACAGGAAATGGTTATCCAAACACAGAGAGCAGAAGGCAGGCCATAAATGGTAGCTTGGTGAGTAGGTCTGTATGGCAGACATAATCAAGAGGTGACCACATCAGTTTCTCCAAACATTTTCATGGCTTGTATCCAACAGTAGATAAGATTAATTACAAGATCTACAGTGGATCAAGAGTGGACAAAATCCATATTGGTGGTTAGTGATAACTCAGATAATTCTCCAGGTAGGAAAAATTGCTTAATGATGAATTTCATTACTTTTGAAAGATAAGGGTAATGAAATAATTTAATAGCTAATTCCCCCCCCCCTTTTTTTTTTGTTTAGGAATGGACTCGCTTCCATACTATTTGGAAGAAGTCTGGTAAATATGACAGCTTGTACAGACAATATAGGATAGGTGTTAATGCTGGAATGCAAATTTTTAGTATGATTGGGGGAGGGATGGGGAATACCATCTGGATCAGAGATTGTTGGTATCCAAACTTTATATATATATATATATATATATAAATGTTAAAGATACCAAGTTATTTTAAACCTGGTTTTACTCCATTTCCCAAGTAAGCAAACAGACAAATAAGTCAAGTTTGCACCTGCACATAATGCAAGTCTAGCTGATCCTGCAGGTAGTGCAAGACCAAGGTAACTCATGGTAAAAGTAGAATAAGCTCTGATCACTAATCTTAATATTTACCCATAAGGCAAAGCACATCTCCTGGAGGAGATGTATGATGCTTTGTATTAAAGGCAAGGGGCCACTACCCAGACCGGTTTCAACCTTTATTGAGGTCTCATCAGTGAGAGCCAGGCTAGAAATACCAAGATTTTAGTAATACAGAGCTTATAAGTATTTTACCAGAACAAGTTACCATAAGGTGTTTTAACCTTATTAAATAAATATCTCAGGAGGAGATATAAATGTAGAAAGTATTTTACCTTGGGTTATTTTAAACCTAGTTTTACTCCATTTCCCAAGTAAGCAAACAGACAAGGTAAAATACTTCTACATATATAAATATATATATATATAACTCATCACAATAATATATATTGTGATGAGTTCTGGTAATTTTTTTTTTTTTTCAAATTATTCTGTTAACTCAAAGAAGCATACTGCTGAGCTGATTTCATGTTTAGAATGTATTCAGTTCTATCATATCCATTTTACTGGCAATGCTTCAGTGTATATAGCATGCATTATTTTATGTTTTGAACTGCATAAGGCTGATGATCCCATAGTCATGATATTACTAAACTGGGGAGCTTCTGTAGCTCAGTCAGTATAGACGAGGACCTTTGGTCGGAAAGACTTGGTTTCAATTCCCGTCCATGTGAGGAACCTTTATCTGGTCTCTTTCAACTAAAGGTGAGTTAGCTGGTCTTATACAGAGGTAGAGGGTTTTATTCTTCTGGAAAGGCAGGGTTTTTCATCCCTCAGAACAGGCAATCCTGCCAGAGAACACATGCAATTGACAGATAAAAAAAAATACATTATAACCAATAGCTTCATGTCAGTTTAATAAGATGGTGCCGTACTACCCATATGCAACTCACAGCTGCTGTATCATCATACATTCACCACTAATGCAATTCTGTGTATGATGGTCTAATACTGTACTTCACTGAATAGGCTCTAATACCCCATTTATGTTCATTATAATTTCTTTCCCCATCTCTTTCATAATCTTAATATCAATATACATATAAGGAACCAGAGCAATCTCAGAAAGACAATAATGAAATGTTTCATAGTGATCTTGAAGCACCACTTCTTTATAGTTTATCACAGCATTTTTTGTTCTTTTTATCATTAAATAAATGAATGATAAAATAAATATCAGATCCAAAGATTGGAAACTCTTCAAATGTACTTATGCTGATGAGTATCTATTACATCTGAAATACTTTTATATAAAACACTTATGGTCAACTCACATTATAATGAATCCGTAAGGACCAAAGAAATAGTTTGCAGAAAGTTTGTTGTTGACAATTTCATTTAGAACTGCACTAATGCTGAGCCTTTGACAGACTTTTTAGTACTTTGTTAAAACAAGTAGGTTTATTATAATAACAGCATTTACTACAGTGAGTTTACTGCGACCAGTTTTATATTGTACAACAGTGACTAAATAGGTATAATCTTCTACTTTACTCTAATAGAACTCTAATAAAAAAATTCATCTAATATTCCATTTTGTATATTACTCTATTAATAATCAATTAACACAGTCATGCTGGGAAATTTAAGAAACTCTTGCTACCACCTTAACCTTCTGACAGGATTAGAGAAAACACTGCCATAATTTCATGTTTATGTATCAGTAAACACACCATAAATCATGAAGGTATTTATGATTGTAACCAACTCTCCTTGGGAGGACAAATGTGTTTGTTTAGAATATATTAGAAAACAATAATTAAAGACAACACTATATGGTTGGCATATTCGAATTACTAAACTGTGTAAATACGTGAATTAACATTAACAAACCATTTGCAAATGGCAAAAATAAGGGAGAGAAAAAACAGGCAAGAATAGAAATGCTTTCATTACTAACAAATGAATTATTAATAATTAACATTTTTGATATTATATGATTGTGCCTTATAAGTTGCTGGGTAGAGCAAATAACATATGATCCTATAAACTCTAGACATTAACGCTTGCGTTTATGATAGGCATAAAAAAACAATCATAAATAAATAAAAAAATTATGTGCAGAGGAGAGTTTTGTTTGCAAAACATAACTAATAATAAATAGCAGCTGTATACCTTAGTACCTCAATAAATAACTACAAGAAGGGGCTAATCCAACAAACTAATAATGTTCATCAGGTGATTCATCTAGGCATGGCAGGAATACATGTAAGTTGATGGAGCAACAAACATCATTTTGCTTTGTTTTGTAAGAATTTTTATTTATTCGTTGATGATCAGTATACTCTTTTAACATAGTAATAAATGTATTAATAATTTCCAATCATTATCAAAATTATCCACTCTTATGAGTTGCTTATTACTTTTTATTTATTTTTGTTGTTGTTGGCTCTTCTGTCTTATCAATAATGGATATCTCACATATAATACATTTTTGTTAGAGATCAACAGATGCACTTCACTTCTTGTAATACATAGTAAGATTCATTTTTATTCAGGAATAAATGAATTTTTACTTACATCTATTATTTCTGAAGACAGGAATGAAAATATTCTTACAATACAAAAGGGGAGAAAGCTCATTCTGAAAAGACACTATACTGCAGAAGCAAGAAAAAACAAGTAGTTTTATTGTATCACAAAATACAGTACAGAGACATTGATAGTCTGTATACTATATTTATCAACAATTAGTGTAATTAAAGGCAACTGAAAGGACCCTTCATAATGAAAAACACACCCCCTTCCATGAACACTATGCTACATACATGCAGTAAAGCAGCTTTATTGTAGTGACAAACATAGTATCTAACTAAATACATTTGCCCTAATACCTTGTTTCAAATTTTCAGTTGCAGAAAATATGTGGCATCACCTGTTTATAATGCAGTTGTTGGGTGCAGAAAATAAACGATTCATGTAAAACAAATTTTCTAAAGCAAGTTTTTCAATATAACTTGAAATCAGTTCAAATTGTATTTAAGATTTTTGATATCATGAAGACAGTCAAAATGCTAATTTTACATATAAAATTCTACCAGAAAAGTTGCAACTAATATATTCCATATAATAAATTGTGTAAAAATGTGGCCATTTCAAGCAGGAGTGACATACGAAAATACATATGCTGAAGGGAGTTCCTGTGGGCAGTGTCAGCATCTGTGAAACTGCCTGGTGTTAACATATTAAATAATTATTAAATTTCAGAAAGAGGTTCAATCAATGTTCCAAATTGATGAGTTTCAGATATCCTATTTAAATAGTTATACTAAATCTTTTGAGAATATCCAGTGTGATCTACATAAGAGACACCAAGAAAATTCATTTGTATGTCAAAATTTTGAAAAGAAATATTTATCCAAAAATACTATTTAAAATATTTAATAATTCTATTTTATAACAAATGTTCCTCAATAGCATGAAAATAGTAAATTATTATACAAGTCGATCTAATTTTTGTTGGAATTTAGAGTAAAAGATGAGTCAAAATTTTACATTAATGTATCATCATGCTCTTGATTCTGAGAGCGTGCACGGAAAAGCTCTCGAACCAGCGCAGCTTTTTCCCTTTCCAACTGGGTGATACGATTACTTTTCTTGCTGATCTCCTGAAACAAACAAAATGATTATTATAATTATCATGAAGTTCAAAGATCTCATTACAAACCATTATTCACATGATACCTATCATACTTTTTCTTAAACTCATTCACTGACAAAGAACTCACATCAGCCAGCCTTCCCTAAATATGATCCTGGTAAATATCCTCCTATCATTCTAAACATGCAATGCTCAATAGCCGCTTTGATTTTTTGGGAGAAAGAGATCAGAAGAAATGTGTCTGAACTGAATACCAAAAAATCTTTTCCTGATAGCATCTCTTCAATTGTTCTGAAGGTTTGTGCTCCAAAATTGATTCTGGTTTTATTTTGCCTTTTTACTATTCTCTGTTCTTAGAAATTAGCCGCATTCAACCTGGTACTAAGATGGGGGAGTTTTTTACCATTAAATTATCATCCAGTTTCTTTTACAATCCCCCCCCCCCCTAAAATAATGGCAAAAACCATTAACTTCACTACCTGGAAAGTAATAAATAATGACTGCCAGTATGGATTCTGTCACTATCAATTAACAGGGAATTTTCTTGTTTACGTCATCCATCTTTGGACAAATACCATAGAAAAATTTCAGGAAATCTCAAATGGTTGCTCTTGATATTTGTAAAGCATTTGTGTTATTATTATCAACAGACTTCCATGGAGTCAAAAGACTCATCATGAGAGGTCTCTCTCACACACACACAGCTCATCAAACCATTTATCTCACACTCTCAGGCAATGCATTCTAATCAGCCACTACTTTTTGTGCAAGAAAGAAAGCCTACTCCTCATCCTCTTATATAGCTTCTTGTTCAAGTTTCTCCCTTGTCTCCTTCATTCTATAAAAAAACGTTTTCGACATTAATCTGGTTATAACCCCTTACTAACTTATATGTTACAATCGCATCTCCTTCCAACCCCCCCCCCATCTACTAGGTCTCTGCAAATTGCATTTTTTCTTCAGTCTTTCTTTATACTTAATATGCCTGACACCAAAACCCATCTTAGTCGATCATCTTTAGATTACTACTTCTTTTTTCACCTTAATTCTTACCTGTTGTGGCAATGCTTATTGCAATCCACTTTCCACCATTTTCATATTCTTCCAAATGACTATAAAATTGATTCTTCCAAATCAATTCTAGTACTGATTCGAAATGAAAATGCTTAGGAAAGCTGCAGGAAAAACAAAATTTCATAAAATTAGAAATGAAGAAATATAAGAAAGTGTACTTTATAAGCAGTAAATGAATGCATAGCTATGCATACTGCTGCATTCTACATGCTTTTGCCATTCCTTTTACCTGTTTGCTATGCATTAATTTACTGCTTATAAAGCACACTTTTCGTATATTTCTTCATTTCTAATTTTATGAAATTAGAAATTTCAGGTAGTGCTGAACTGTTTGATCTTTAATTGTTTCAGCTCTTGTTTCAGATGCATAAGTTAAAACTGGTCTTAGTATACTTTATATACACCCTCTATCCAAAAAGAAACCAAACTTTTCGAAAATAGAAGAAACTAGTAGCGCCACCTGTTGTATATTTTTGTTGTCAAAAGCGGCAACCTTCATTAGTGTTGTGCCAACTGTTTATGACATTTGTTTCATTAGAAGCCGAGTTATAGTGCCAAGAGTGACAGTGTGTTTTGATGAACGGTCTGAAAATGAGTTTCAAACAGAGGGCTGCGACTGACTTTTGTGTTACACTTGGTAAAAGTTTTACCGAAACGTATCAAATGCCTCAAAAAGCATACGGTTGACGAATGCTTATTCCATACTTAAGTTTACGAGTGGTTTAAGCGATTTCAAAGTGGTCATGAGACGCTTGAGGACGATGAAAAGCCAGGCTGTCCAAAAACTGGACCGAGCAAAGTTAACATCCAAAAAAGTGCATGATTTCATCAAAGAAAACTTGAAAATCATCAGTGAGATTGATTGAAGATGAATTGGGGATTCCAAAATCAACTGTGCACAATTTTGACCGAGAGTTTGGGCCTTAGTAAATTGAATTCGCGATTTGTTCCCCACAAGTTGACCGACAAACAAAAATGTATCGAATTGAACACTGCAAGGACCTCGTTAAAACCACTCGTAGGACTCAAACTTCCTTGAAACGATCGTTACTGGTGACAAAACACAGTGTTTTGAGTATGAGCCTGAAACAAAGTGCCAGAATGTTGAGTGGAGACCACCAGAAGAGGGGCATCCAAAAAAAAGTTGCTTGGAAAAGTCAAAAGTAAAGACAATGCTGATTTGTTTCTACGATCCCAAGGACATTATCCACAAAGAATTCATTCTGCCTAGCCAAAGGGTCAATGGTGAGTTTTATCTCAAAGTTTTGAAGCGATTGATAGCGAGAATTCGTCGCATACGGCATGAATATCATGACGACCGACTGTTTGTCAAAACACTCACTCTCTTGGCACTATAATTTGGCTTCTAATGAAACAAATGTCATAAATGTTGACACAACACTAATGAAGGTTGCCGCTTTAGACAACAAAAAGATACAACAGGTGGCGCCTAGTTATTTCTATTTTCAAAAAGTTCGGTTTCTTTTTGGACAGAGGGTGTATACTTGTCTTATTGCAAATTTAGATTTTTATTTTTCCATATTGTTCTGTTTAAACAATCAGAAATCTTGTGGGGCTTAAGTTCTTGCTCTTTTAAGAGCAAGTACTATACATAGTGCAGCTATATAGTATTCCTTCACAGTTCAACTCCAAATTTTCAGAACAAATTTTTCTTACTCTTCATTCATTCATTCTTTCTATTGTTGACTTTTGGAACAATTGCCCCCTTCTTATGTATTTCCTAAAGGGTACAATCTACAAGTCTTCAAATCTAATGCTACTAATTTTCTTCTCGCATCAATTTTCTGTCTATCCACTAATATACTATAAGTTGAAAAAAACCTATAGCACATACATTATATAGGATTATGCTAATATACTAAACTAGCAGCATATGAGACAGTATTCAAACCAAGCAACCCCCCCCCCAGCCATACATATCAAATCCAATTCACTTGTAACATACCCCACACAGATGAAGCCAGATGCATAAAAAAGAAGAGGACAAGCAAATCAAATTTAATACATACATACATACATACATACATACATACATACATACATCTTCAAGGCCCACATTTCCTAATTGGGTTGTGGGGGCAACCCAATTAGGAAATGTGGAACTCCAATGGTCACGATCCTCTGCCACCAAGCTCAGGTGTTCTGGTGGGATTCCCAAACGTGTCCACCCAAGGTTTTGGATATAATCTATCCGGCGAGTCCTTGTCCACATGGCCTCCCACCCTCTGGCTTGGCAAAGAGAGCCTGCTGAGGGAGCCTCTCTTGTGGTATTCTGACCAGGTGCCCATACCAACGTAACTGTGATCTCCCAACATGGAGAAGCAGCGGTTGAGTATTGAGGGTTTCCTGAATTGCAGAGCTTCTGACTTTGTCGAGTCTTGTCAGCCCCACAACCCCTCGAAGGAACCTCATTTCAGCCGCTTGGATTTGTGTCATCATTCTTTCAGTCATTACCCAACTCTCATGACCATAGGTGAGGATGGGGACATAGAGTGTATTGAAGACAGCCAGCTTTGCCTTCTGGCTTAACTCCCGCTTCAATACTACCGAACGGCCAAGCTCCCATCAAATTTAATAATTATGAAAAATTAGAATTTTATCATGCACTCAGAACATACTGTAGAGTTGACTGGAAAAGCATCTATTTCTTACTTTCTACCTACTTCTTACTTAAAATTTGGTAAAAAATGAAAAAGAAACCAGTGATGCAATTTGATTGTAGTGAAATACAGAAAGTATTAATTAAATTATTTTAATTAATATGTCATCTATATCGTCTCAGCTCTTTCCTAAATACCATTACTATTATTATTATTATTAATTTTGTTTTATCTATCTCTCACAGATAAAGGAAAGATTAGTAAAATATGACAGAGAAAAAGACCCAGTGGACTGACACTGTTAGTAGTGTCTTAAAAGAAAACAAAATGTAAGCTATTACAATTTTGGATATCTGATCACAATCTTAGATAATAACTGGTGCCTGTGCTGTTAACTTTTGGAACAACTGCCCCTTATGTATTTCCTAAAGGGTATAATCTGCAAGTCTTCAAATCTAATGTTACCAATTTTCTTCTCACGTCAACTTTCTGTCTATCCACCAATATACTATAAGTTGAAAAACCTATCTATTAGTATTTCAAGTCCTATGGAAATGCCATCTGCTTCCACAGTGCTAGACCTACTGGGAAAAAAAAGTTAAGTTCATTCCTAGTCTCTGATTAAAGGAACTTTAACTTTTCTTATACTTTTTTTTCAGCCAGTTCCTCCAGTTAATCAATGTTTAGCACAGACAAGTATGTTCCACCCCTCCTGAAAACATTTTTTTTAAAACCCTGCAACTCAAGAAAAATTGTCCATGGAAATCATCACCAGCAGCAGCAGTTGTGTGCTATACTCTCCTTCCCAGATACTTATGAAAGCACTCGTGGACTTGGGCCAGTTATCACTGATAACTAAGGATGGACACTAGCTACTCAGCAATTTCAAAAATTTAGTTAGGACTAAAGCAGCCTCACCTTTGGGAAACAAAAGATGTTAAAAGGTTTTTTTATGTAATTATTACAATTATTACTTATTTATTTTATACAGGATACTATCAGAGTGCCATGTAAATCTCCAACTTACTTTGGAGTGAAACTCAAGAGCACAAGATACAGGACAGAAGTATCCTGTACAGGATATACCATTATAATATGCTTTACATTTGTGAATGTTGATTAATTATAGACCTCAATTTGTAATATTCCTCCCATCATATCAGATGGTGGATGATTTTCATCACTCAATACCCATCCTGATTACTGGAGGCATTAAGTCATTTGAAAAAAGTACTATGTTTAGCCTCTAAAGCATGGTTTCCAGATTACCACACCCTTAGTCTGCTCACAGTGGTTGTGCAAGAGGTTTATGCATTTTTGTGCATTGGACTCGCATAAAAATCCTTGTTTGTTCAAATAAAAAATATGTCCACCCTTACTTCATATGAATATACAATGGCAGAAGAGCCACTGTATATGAATATATACACTGTATATGAATATACAATAGCTCTTCTGCCATTGTATATTCATATGAAGTAAGGGTGGACATATTTTTTATTTGAACAAACAAGGATTTTTATGCGAGTCCAATGCACAAAAATGCATAAACCTCTTGCACAACCACTGTGAGCAGACTAAGGGTGTGGTAATCTGGAAACCATGCTTTAGAGGCTAAACATAGTACTTTTTTCAAATGACTTAATGCCTCCAGTAATCAGGATGGGTATTGAGTGATGAAAATCATCCACCATCTGATATGATGGGAGGAATATTATATGAATTTTTTTCATATAATATTCCTGTTTTTCACTTTTGAGGATATATAAAATCCTTTTGTATAATAAATTTAGCTTAATCTTTTACCCAAGTGCAAGCAAACAAATTTTGCACCTGAAGTAGTTCAGGACTGAGGCAACCCCCCGTAGCAAAGGTGGACCAAGCTCTCATCACTCCTTGTCTCAGTATCTCCCATAATGCAAAGCACATCTCCTTGCGGACATGTATAATGCTATGCAATAAGGGAAGGACCACTACCCAGACCGATTTTGACCTTTATTGGCCCTTCCCTTAATGCATAGCATTATACATGTCCACAAGGAGATGTGCTTTGCATTATGGGAGATACTGAGACAAGGAGTGATGAGAGCTGGGTTCACCTTGCTAAGAGTTGCCTCAGTATCTTCAGGTGCAAACTTTGTTTGCCTACACTTGGGTAAAGGATTAAACTAAACTTATTATAGTCTAACCAAGTGGAAAATAAACTTCCAATAATCTTTTTTGTCTCTGTCCAACTTAGCTCTGCCTGAAAAAGGACCTAAGAAAATTCTACTCATCAGAACAGAATTTCAACCTAGATCTCTTTCAGATATGATTTGCCTAGAGAATAATCCTTGTACTATACCTTTCACCCTTTAACATAATCAAACATAATCCTTTACTTAACTTATAAATGAAAACAATATGTATAATAAAAAAATTAAATAATTATTGAAATCTTTAAGACAACAACAATAATGATATACTGCCTTGGTCTGAAAGCAATCAAATGACATGATTATAGATATATGGAGGATAAATTTCTCTGTAAAATTAACAGTTATAAAAAATTAGCAGTAAATTTAGTAGTTAAAAAGCAAGCACAGAATAATGTTAGTAGCAATGAATCTTCTAACTTTATGGCTAAGAATAACTATATAGTTTTCATTTATCTCTAATATAAACCAACATAAATACATTATCTATAATAGATACCTCTGTTAATAAATTATTCTGGTTTTTCAATCTTCTGACTGTTGCTTGTATTGAGTCCTGTTGCATCTTACTATAAAGATATGGTTGGTGAACAGCAAGGTTCATGTGTAGTGGAAAACCCTAAAAATATGCCATTTATGTCAAAATAAATATCGTGACCTATTTAAAATATTCTGAATATACAAAAATAAACCAAACAATAATTTGAATTGAAATATATAAAAATATCTCTAACAGATTAATAAAAACAATGGAAATGCCAAAATAATCTTCCTACATCTGGCATTAGGGGACAAATGTAGGAAGATAAGGGTTTTATGGACTGCAGAAAGATCAGCTGAATTTTTTTTATTTATTATGTTTCATTATCAAATAGAAATTAACTGAATTCAGTTATCACAAAATGAAATCTTAAATCTATGTGTTACTGATATGGGACAAAATGATAGTGAGAGTGAGGTTGTTACATAGGCATGAAAGATGAATAATGAGTGGTGTAGATTTTTCAAGGATGATATGTTGTTGTAAACAATATGAATGCATGGAGAGAAGTTGATGATATATATGTGGAGAGGATGAATAAGAGGGGTGAATGAGTACCTGGACTGTGCTTCCCTGAATCAGAGTAGAGAGTGTGGAGTAAGCAATGGTGAATAAAGGATGAAAGGCAGTGTGGAGTGTAAGAATGTGAGCAGCAGGCAGAAGGGAAGGGAAGAGACTGTGAGCCGGGGTACAGAAGTAAGGGAGACTGATGGTACAAAAGAGTGCAACAGATGGTAAGATATCAGATGAGAAAGAGAGGATAACAGATGACAACATAGTGAGCAGGAATGACAGTGAAAAATATGATATCTTACCATCTGTTGCACTCTTTTGTACCATCAGATGAGACAAGAAATGAAGCATATGCTGAATAAAATGAGAACTGTGGATATGAATGGAATGATAATGAAATGACAGATGACTGAGTGAAGGAGGTAATGAACGATATGAGAATGATGCTATATGGCAATTTAATTATTCAAGATGTGGATGACAAGAGGCTGTTAAGGAGAGTAAAATACAGCATTGTGGTAGGAAAGGTAGTTGCTGCTCAGGTAGGATAAGGATGAGTTGAGACAATGAGCAACAATTGTGAATTGAATAAAATGTTAGCAGAGTTGTGAGGAGAAAAGAGTGCAGTTTGTGAACATGAAGGACTGATGGAACTATAAGAGTGATGGACTGCATTTTAAATGGTTTTGAAGCGAGTTAACTGGACAGACTGCTGCCAGAAGGTAGACAGCTATGTCATCAATCACAGAATGTTAATGAATGGCAGCTGTGAACAGGAGATCAGAGGAAGTAAGAGGTGATGAAAAAGAAATAGGATAAAAGAGATTGAAGAAGGACTTGCAAATGAAGAGGTGAGTAGTGTAGTGAGAAGAATGAGGGAAATGTAATGAAGACAGGAAAATGGAGGGTCAGAGAGAGAGAGAGAGAGATGCTCATGCAGTGTTCTTAAACAGCCTAACATTTTGATAAGAGAAATAAATCTATACATAAGACTTTCAAGCTATCATAATAACTTTATTTCTTCAAACAGTTGTTTGTTTTATGAATTACATGAAAATATTTCATCTTTGAAATCAGATATTGAAAAATATATCTGGGGATGCCATGACACTTTTTGTGAAAATTGGACTTCCCATTCAAAATGGCATGGATGGGCACCCTAACTTTAACAGACTGTGGGAGGGGGTTGTATAACAGACTGGAGAACAGAGGGGGTTGTATATACATTATACAATATATATTGTATAACGTATATACAACCCCCTCTCTAAACTTTCAACATATATTATACAATATGTATATTGTATAATATACATATTTAGTACAATCCTGGTATCCAGTCCCAACTCTTGAGAATATTCTTCTTTAAGTGCTATTTCCTAAAGAAGTTCAGTAACTGCCTTTGCAATTTACTTCCATCTTTAGTGGCTCTGCTTAAGAGCCCTGAGTTCAGTTTAGTCCAGTTTTTTTATATTATCTAGCCATGATATCTCTCTTCTTCTAGGTTTCTCTTTCCATTGATTTATCTTCTAGCATTACCTGGAGAATGTTATGTTTATGGATTCTCATTAGATGTCTAAGTAGGCAGTTTTTCTTCTTTTCACAATATTGATTAATTCTCGATTTTTATTTATTCTTCTCAGAACCTCTTCATTCTTCACCTTTTTCTGTCCATGGGATCTTGAGCTTCCTTCTAAATATCCATATTTCAAAAGCTTCCAGTTTTTTTTATTGTATTTGCCTTTAACATCCGTTTCAACTCCATATAGTAAACTTCACTATATGTAGCCCTTCATCATTCATACTCAAATTTCAATGTTTAAGTCATTAAATAAAATGGGTTTCATGTTGATAAAGAACTGTCTTGCAATTTCAATTTTTGTTCTTATCTCTATTTCACACTCCGAACTTTCATTTAGCCAGGATTCCAGGTATCTGAATTTGTTCACTTGTTCAAATTTATTTCCATTTAGAATTAAGTTAGTGCTTATCGAAGGGTTGTTGCTTATCATAAGTTTAGTTGTTGTTTTTTTTCATGTTAATTTTTAGGTCCATTTCTGTACTTTCTTTGTTGACACATTCTAGAATGTAGTTGAAGATCTTGAATATTTGTTGTAATTAAAGTAGCATAAGTTTTGATTTGAATTTAGGATTTCGCATGGAAACAGGGTCGGCATTCCCATCTTTAATCTTCTTCTTCCAGATTCCCCGGTTCAGGGCATCTTCCCGACTCCATCCTTTATCCCTAAGATTCTCTACCACCTTATCCTTCCACCTGAGTTTGGGCCTGCCTCTTTTCCTCCTTCCCTTCACCTCCATACACTCCACTCGTATATCAACATACTCCTCACTCCTTCTCTCTACATGACCGAACCACCTCAGCCTGCTTTCTTGTACCTTCTTATCGATCGGTCCCACCTTGATCGTCCCTCTGATGTAGTCATTCCTTATCCTGTCCTTCGTCACACCACTCATCCATCTCCGCCACCTCCAGCTTCCTCTCCTGTGTCTTTGTTATAGGCCACGTCTCCATGCCATGGAGCATCGCCGGCCTACCACCATCTTATATAGCTTTCCATTCATCTTACAACTCACTCTCTTGTCACACAGGACCCCACTCATCTTCCTCCACTTCATCCAGCTGCATGTTATTCAGTGTATAATATACATATTTAGTACAATCCTGATATTCTGTCCCAACCAAACTATATTCTGTATTGGCTTAAACCAAAAGACAACGATAGTAACAGTATGAAAGTCAAGCTGGCTGAGGCATCACCTGGTTAAACAATACCCCTGTTGTTTTTGTCAGGGAATTAAGACAAATAGCAAAAAGTGGGCTACTGGAACAAACTCAAACTTAGCATCAGCAGAATTCACCATAAATATAAAAAGTATCAATGGAAAAGTGGAAAAAAGTGGAACAGAGGAATTAGAGAAGTACATGTCAATATATTTAGTGTTAGCAAAATACAGAAGACAAAAACAGGTGATATTCTTCTAATTAACAACTACAGGATGTTATATTCATGCAATAATGATCAAGAAAAGGAAGGGAATTAACTATAGTCTTCAACACTATGAATAGAATCTTCTTGATTGGTAGACATCACTCTACTTGATGAGTGATGTGGGCTGGGCACATACTAAAATGGGAATGTCAATTTATTTAATGGTATTAATTCAATACAAGAATAATAAGAAAATAATTAATATTTATTTAATTTATTTGCTGATATTGTATCCACTGTGTTGTCGGTACAATTTTTCTTAACTGACCCCCACCATTAACTAAATTGCTGCTGTTCGTGTACTGTGACAAACTGTTTTTGTGCTCTGAAGATGCTGGATATAATACCATTGAAATATCAGCAAATAAGTTAAATAAATATTAATTATTTTCTTATTATTCTTGTGTTGTGAATCAATACTGTTAAATAAACTGACACGAACTGCTAACAAGTCAATAAGCCTTTCTACTCATTTAAGAATTCTTCACAGAGAGATATTGTATGCAAGAGGCATGGCAATTTGGTAAATGGAAGTTAAAATTAGCACTGCAGCTAAATGGGTTAGCCTTATTAAAGAAGTGCTGAGATGCTAATACAATACTGAACTGTGTCAAAATTAAAAACAAGTTTCATCTTCAACCAAGGCCCTACGTATTTACAAATGGGTTAGTCTAGCTATTGCTTGAATAGATTAGCATTACATGTATGGAGCTGCACAAATTAAATGCAGCTATCAATGCTCTATGTGATGAACTGTGTGATATTTAAACACTGAACTGTGGTCAATCCTTATCGACATCTCTGATGCAATGGCAGATAAAGAATTCAAAAGTCAAAAGGCATCAGAAAAAATTCAAAATCTTCCAACATTGTAGGTCTACCAGACAACTGCAGTTACAGCAAGATCGCATCACTGTAATATTATCATTAGTAGCTCTAATGAAGCTGTTAGTGCATTAAGGTGAAGTCGTAATTTTCCCATTACACCTAGGCAGGTTCCTAAAGAGAAAATAATGGCATCGTTTGAACGTGGAATATATGACCTTCCTCCAGTTATAGTCAATAACATCCGTTTGAATGTAGCCAACATCTTATTCTAATTAAAACCTTCTAGAAGCAATATGTAAAAAAAACATAATAATAATATAAAAAAAAATTTTAAATAAATTTTTTAGAAGAGCTACACAGTAATAACAATATTGTAATAGCTTTAGCAGACAAAGATAATGCAATTGTGATTATGAATCAAACAGCATATGAAAACAAAATGCACATTCTTTTACAAAATCAGTCTATATACCAAATCATAGATCATGATCCTATTAACTCACAAAAGAATAAAGTTCATAAATTGATGAGGAAAAAGTCACTTCTTGGTCTAAAGATACTGTTAAACTCAATTCTTTTCATGTTAAAACACCTAGAATACATGGAGCACCAAAAATTCACAAACATGGTACACCCCCATGCCCAATTATCATCAAATTCCTGACATGTACCCTCAAGGGGTGTACAGAATATGATAACAGCGACATAACAGAGATAATCTTCTTAAATAGCAGGCAGTCTCAAGTAGAGTGATGTGTGCAAATATGAGAATGGGGAACTGGACAATGAGACTTATTTATGCCTATGGTCCCACAGAAGATTCTACTAAGGTAGAAGTGGAAGAAGTTTCTGAGACTTTAGAGAAAGCAACTGACACAATGAAAAGGGAAAAGTTGATCCTTGTTGGGGATCTAAATAGCAGAGTAGGAAATGATTGTCAGACATACAAAAATATTTTGGGAAAATTTGGAGAAAAGAGCAAAGCTAATAATAATGACAAATACCTGTTGGACTTATGCTCTGGACATGGACTGCTTATTACTAACACCATGTTCCAACATAAAAATGTGCACCAATTCACATGGTAAAAAGAGGCAAGAAATAAGAAAAGTCTCACTGACTATGTTATTGTTGATAATAGTGATGTTTTCTCCCTGGTGCAGGACACCAGAGTGTACAGAGGATTTGAAATTGGAGGTGATCACTATTTAGTCTTGAGCAGAATAAAATTGAATTTCATATTGAAAAGAGAATGTGTTAGAAAGTTTTAAAGTGAATAAAAGTTGAGCATCTCTGAGATGTGAACTATAGACTAAAATACACAAAGATTATTGAAGAAAAAGTGAAAGAGTTTGAGAACAGGAACCAAACCTTGGAGATTTAGTGGCAAGCCCTGAAGGAAACACTGATTGATTCAGCCAGAGAGGCATGTGGTGAGGTTGTTTGCAAGGATAGAAAAATCAGAACTCCATGGTAGACACAGGAAGTTAAAGAGAAAGTGAAAGAAAAGAAGACAGCATATCACAAGTTTCTGACAATATGTCAGCTTGTGCTCTTAGAGAATAGAAAATGCAAGAAAGCTAAAAACTGTGTAAGACTAGCTAAACAAAAGCCATGGGAAGACTTTGGTAAGAACAGAAAATAAACATCAAGAAGGTGGCAAGATATTCTGGAGGTTGTTTAAGAAGCAAAGCTCAGAAATGGAGGAAAGAGTGCTGTAAAAGGAATTAAAGATGATAAAGTTGATATGAAAATTGAAGAAAAAGATATCATTGAAGTATGAAGTAGTTACTTCAAAAAATTGCTAAATGAAACAAGCAGTGATAGCACAGTGGTAAAAAAACACTCAACAGGGATGCAGTCAGGAATACATTATTATTATTATGGGTGACTCCAGGGAGTCCTTAGACTCATCGAGAGAGGCCCTAAACATTATGTCCACACAACTATTCGACATTCTCACAGTATCTATCATACCTTGCCTTGAACTATTTCACTGTCATAGCACTCACAACAGACTCTGGTAGCTTACTCCACTCATTTACCACTCTAAAAGTAAAGAACCTAGCTCTAACACCCTTGCTCTTTCCCAGTTTCCATAGGTGTCCCCTAGTTCTCCCACCACCATTCCTGATCTCAAAAATATCCTCTGAATTAATCCTATAGAAACCCTTTAGCGATTTGAATGTCTTAATCATATCTCTCCTTTTCCGCCTATCAACTAATTTCTGCAGCCCACAAATCTTCAACCTGTTCTCATAAGGTTCATTCCATAGACCTGCTATCATCTTGGTCACTCGCCTATGGATCCTCTCCACCTCCTCCCCATCAAGAAGAAACCTAGGTGACCAAATCTGGACACAGGAGTCGAGATGAGGCCTTATCAAGGCTCGGTACAGAGGTACAATAACTTGCTTGTCTCTGCTCGTCCAAGGATTTTTCAACAACCAAGTGAGTTGATGAGCTGATTTAGCCACTTTTGCAATGTGCCCCCTAAACTTCATCTCCCTATCCCCCAACACTCCCAATTCCCTGGCCTCATCAATCTCATGGAGTACAGTTCCACCAATGTGGTATACTGCTGCTAATCTTTTTACCTCAAAATGCATAACCTTACATTTTGTCACATTAAATTGACATCCATTCTCCTTAGCCCAGAACTCCAATCTATCCAAATCATCCTGCAAGATTTTGACATCTTCTGCATTCACTATTGCACTACCCAACTTTGCATCATCAGCAAACAAATGAACTGTTCCTCTTAGATTCTTCCCTATGTCATTAATGAACAAATTAAACAGCAGTGGTCCAAGAACAGAATCCTGTGGCACACCACTAGTCACAGACTGTCTTTTGGACTCTACTCCTGAATAAACTACCCTCTGATATCTCTCCATGAACCACCCACCTATCCAATCTCACCAACCCTATATCCATTCCCATATGTTGTAGTTTATGGATTAGAATTCCATGTGGTATCCTGTCAAATGCCTTAGCCAGGTCCAGCAGTATCATTGTAAACCCATTACCCTTATCCAGTTCAGCCGTCATTGCATTATAAAACTTGAGCAAGTTACTGAGGCATGATCTACCCTTCACAAAGCCATGCTGTCTCCCATACAGTATCTCATTATCATCAATCCATTCCTGTATTTTTCCCTTGACTAATTTCTCCAAGACCTTCACAACGACTCCTGATATGCTGATCGGTCGGTAATTTGCAACAGTAGTCTTGGATCCTCCCTTTATGCAGTGGAACTATTTTCCCCTCTTTCCACACCTTCGGGACTAAACCAGACCCAAGACTCAGATTAAACAACATGGTCAAGGGCACTGATAATTCTTTAGCCGCTTCACGTAAAACCCGTGCCGGTATACCATCCAATCCCACAGATGTATTCACATTAAGATTCTGTAATAGACTATTTATCTACATTTCATTCATCACAATTCTCATATAAACTAATGGTTCTTTCATTTTTTCAATGTCACCATCTGGATGATATACTCTTGCAAAGTCCTCGCTCAGTAATTCCACTATATCGACTGATTCAGTGACCTCCTTACCATCGTCATTCCTTAAAATCATTCTGCCGCGTACAGTTTTTTTTTGCTTGCAGCATATTGAAAGAACTGTTTGGGATTCTCTTTAGCTTACATAGCTAGTTTCCTTTCGTAATTCGCTTTTGCTTTTTTTTACCACACTCGTTACCCTTCTGGCCTGCGCTTTATACCATTCGCATGCCTGCAGGTCACCTTTCTCTTTAAATTCCCTCCACAGTTGTTTCTTTTTTTGCAGCTCAAGCTTAATGGTGTTATTCATCCATTTAACCCCTACTTGTTTTACTATTCGGAACCTAGGTATACAATCAGCCATAACCTCCTGTAAATTCTCCTTGACCACTTCCCATGCTCTATCAACATCCAGCCCTTGCAGTTTTACATGCCATGACACTGATCCAAGCAATCTCCTAAGCTCATACTTGCCAGCACAGTAATTCCAGCTATACCCTGTCTTAATGGAAAATTCCACACCTTTAGCCACCTCCCAGGTCAAGACCTTATGATCACTCTCACAAATAGATGGCAACATGGTCATATCCATTACAGTCAAATTCTCAGATGCTATTACCAGGTCAAGCACTCTCAAACCCCTTGTATTTTCACTTACATGCTGTCTCAGAGAGTTATCCCTTAATAATTGAATAAAATCCATTTCATTCCTCACATGTGTCCTCTCCTCCTTCCAATCAATGTTACCATAGTTGAAATCCCCCATAAAAATTACTCTCCATCCACTCATTTCATCAATTTGTTTATGCATACTATCTCCACCATCTATTCCATCACCTGGTCTCTAGCAGCACCCAACTATATATTTTGTTCTGACAGTCTCAATCTCACACCAAATAGCCTCAAATGAGGTCTTTTCACTATCTGGCAATACAACTTCAATTCTCCTTGTATGCAGTTCATCAGCTATCATCAATGACACTCATCCCCCATTTTATTCTCTCTGTCTCCCCCCCCCCCCTAAACACACTATAACCTAAACATTCTATCCCACTAACTATATCATCTTCTGTCAGCCATGTTTCATCATCATCAAATTCCTGACATGTACCCTCAAGGGGTGTACAGGATATGATAGTACTACATGAAAAATTTACATCATTACTAACTTCCTATCTACAATTTTCTTCCAAATCAGTCTGTCACTTGTCAAGACTCCAATATTATCACTATCAGATCTTATACTTCTATCATCTAAGGCACATTGTACCGTATCAATCCACCTATATATTGGTCACCTTTGGGTCGTTTTCCTGCCAACCTGGCAGAGACCAATTGTTTTGCTAATCTTTCTTCGCCCATTCTGTTGAAGTGACCATACCACCTGAGATTAGCTCTGCTAATGCATTCCTGAATGCCAACAATGTCAAGTTCTTTCCTAATATCCTTGTTTTTAATATGATATTGCCATTGATGCCATCTGTTCACGCCTCTAATCTTTCTCAGGACTCTCATATCTGCGGTCTCTAGTCGTTGATCAAGTGTTTTAGTTCTGACCCAGCTCTCAGATCCATAAGTTAAAACTCATTTGAACACTGTCTTGTATATAGCTAATTTAGTGTTCCGACTAATTTCTCCCTTATTCCATATGAATTTATTCAATTGACTTCCTACCATACCAGCTTTGTTGATTCTATTGTCTATTTCCATATTTAATTTACCATCTTCACTAAAAATCATGCCTAAATAGCTGAAATGTTTTTTTTTTACTTGTACCACAGGTACCCCGTTCACAACACAGTTAACATTTTCAACAATTCTACCTATTTTCATTGTCTTTGTCTTTTTAAGGGGTGCTTAAGGGTCAAAGCTGTATAACTGAGAGGAGACCTCCACATAGCCTTTAAAGGAATGCGGAGAACCGACCAGGGCTTCTGACCTAATGTCCAATCCTCACCTTCTCGTGGTGCTGTTGGGTATCTACTTGGATCCTGAACGAATGAGGATGGGCTGGCAATTTGGGATTTAGCCGACCAAATTGTATTCCCATTGGTTAAACCAAAATAAAAAATGATGGTACGACATGACAAAATTTCATGCCAGCTGGGGTGTTGCCCGGTTAAACAACTCCCCCATTGTTTTCGCCAGGGAACCAGGGCGAACAGCAAAAAGTCAGCTACTGGAACAAATCTGAAAACAAACCCCAACACAACATCACCAGAGTTAAAGATCGGTAATATCAACGTAAGAATCCTGAATGGCAAAGAAATGGAGGAATTAGATAAGTACCAGATCGACATAATAGGGGTGACTGAAACAAAAAAGACCAAAACTGGTGAGATCTTTCTGAGCAATAAATACAAAATGTTATATTCAGGAAATGACAATCAAGGAAAAAAAGGAGTAACCATAGTATTCAACACAAAATACGAGGCTAATCTTCTTGAATGGCAGTCAGTCTCAAGTAGAGTAATGCGGACAAATATGAGAATGGGGAACTGGACAATGAGACTTATTTGTGCCTATGGTCCCACAGAAGGTTCTACTAAGGTAGAAGTGGAGGAATTTTTTGAGGCTTTAGAAAAAGCAACTGAAATAATGAAAAAGGAAAAGTTGGTCCTTGTTGGGTATCTAAATAGCAGAGTAGGAAATGATTGTGAGACATACAAAAATATTTTGGGAAAATTGGAGAAAAGAGCAAAGCTAATAATAATGTCAAATATCTGTTGGATTTCTGCTCAGGACATGGACTGGTTATTACTAACACCATGTTCCAACATAAAAATATGCCAAATTCACATGGAGAGAAGAGGCTAGGAATAAGAAAAGTCTCATTGACTATGTTATTGTTGATAGTGATGTTTTCTACCTGGTGCAGGACACCAGAGTGTACAGAGGATTTGAAATTGGAAGTGATCACTATTTAGTCTTGAGCAGGATAAAATTGAATTTCATATTGAAAAGAATAACATGTAAGAAAGTTTTAAAGCGAATAAAAGTTGAGCAGCTCTCAGATGTGATCTGTAGGCTAAAATACACAAAGATTATTGAAGAAAAAATGAAAGAGTTTGAGAACAGGAATAAAACCTTGGAGATTCAGTGGAAATGACTCTGGAGACTCTGAAGAAAACATTGATTGATTCTGCCAGAGAGGCATGTGGTGAGGTTGTCTGCAAGGATAAAAAAAATCAGAACTCCCTGGTGGACACAGGAAGTTAAAGAGGCAGTGAAAGAAAAGAAGAAAGCATATCAAAAGTTCATGGCAAATAAATCAGCTTTTGCTCTTAGAGAATACAGAGACAAATGCAAGAATGCTAAATACAGTGTAAAACTAGCTAAACAAAAGTCATGGGTGGACTTTGGCAAGAATATAGAAAATAAATATCAAGAAGGTGGCAAAATATTCTGGAGGTTGTTGAAGAAGCTTAGTAATGGAGGAAAGAGTGCTGTAAAGGGAGTTAGAGATGATAAAGGTGGCATGAAAATGGGAGAAAAAGATATCCTTGAAGTATGGAGTAATTACTTTGAAAAACTGCTAAATGAAACAAGCAGTGACGACAGCACAGTGGTAAAAAACACTGACCAGGCATGCAGGCAGGAATACATATCTATACTTGAAGTAGAAAAAGCCAAAGGCTTGAAATGTGGAAAGGCAGCTGGAGTAGACGATATTCGACCAGAAATGCTGAAGTATGGTGCTATAAGAGTCTTACAGTGGCTGCACCGCATAGTTCAGAAAGCCTGGACAGAGGGATGAATTCCCAATGATTGGATTAGAGCTCTCATAGTACCCATATATCATCATCATCATCATCATCAAATTCCTGCCATGTACCCTCAAGGGACAGGATATGATAGTACTACATGAAAAAAAATTACATCATTATTAATTTCCTATCTACAATTTTCCTCCAAATCAGTCTGTTACTTGTCAATACTCCAACATTATCAGATCTTATATTTCTATCGTCTAAAGCACTTTGTACTGTATCAATCCACCTATATCTTGGTCATCCTCTGGGTCGTTTTGCTGCCAACCTGACAAAGAACACTTGTTTTGCTAATCTTTCCTCGCCCATTCTGTTTAAGTGACCAATACCACCTGAGATTAGCTCTGCTAACACATTCCTGGATGCTGATAATGTCAAGTTCTTTCATAATATCCTTGTTTTTAATATAATATTGCCATTGATGCCATCTGTTCACGCCTATAATCTTTCTCAGGACTCTCATATCTGTGGTCTCTAGTCTTTGGTCAAGTGTTTTACTTCTGACCCAGCTCTCAGATCCATAAGTTAAAACTGGTTTGAACACTGTCTTGTATACAGGCTAATTTAGTGTTCCGACTCATTTCTCTCTTATTCCATATGAATTTATTCCACTGACTTCCCACCATACCAGCTTTGCTGATTCTGTTGTCTATTTCTATATTTAATTTACCATCTTCACTAAAAATCGTGCCTAAATAGCTGAAATGTTTTACTTGTTCCACAGGTTCTACATTCACAACACAGTTGACATTTTCAATGATTCTGCCTATTTTCAATGTCTTTGTCTTTTTATTGCTGACCTTCATACCATATCTATTACAACAGCTATTCAATTTAGTCAGAGAATCTTGCAGACTTGTAGCGGATTTATTTCGAAGTATAACATCATCTGCATAAAGCAAAGAGCTGACATTAACATCTCCAATTTTGATATCATGTTTAATACCACTTTCCTTCATAATGTGATCCATATAGATAATGAATAACAGAGGGGATAATGTACAGCCTTGTCTCACACAGATTTAACATTAAACCATATTCCTGTACTTCCTTCAATTCTAACTGCTGACTTACAACTCAAATAAAGACTAAGTATTGCTTGATATAATGCCCCATTCACACCATATAACCGCAGCGTATTGAATAGCTTCTCTCTTGGCAGCTTGTCATATGCTTTTTCAGATCAACAAAACTTAAATACAGATCTTTGTTATATTCCCATGCTTTCTCGACTATTTGTCGTAAAGTGAAGATCTGATCCTGACAGCCTCTTTTTGGCCTGAATCCAGCTTGTTCTTCACCAAGCTTTTCTTCCACAATCCTTCGCAACCGTTTCTCAAGTATACTTGCATAAATCTTACCAGGAACACTCAGTAGGGAAATACCTCTGTAATTCTCACATGCAGTTTTATTTCCCTTTTTATACATGGGTACTATGAGAGCTCTACTCCAATCATCGGGAATTCGTCCCTCTGTCCAGGCTTTCTGAACTATGCAGTGCAGCCACTGTAAGACTCTTATACCACCGTACTTCAGCATTTCTGGTCGAATATCATCTACTCTTGCTGCCTTTCCACATTTCAAGCCTTTGATAGCTTTTTCTACTTCAAGTATGGAAATGTATTCCTGACTGCATGCCTGGTCAGTGTTTTTTACCACTGTGCTGTCATCACTGCTTGTTTCATTTAGCAGTTTTTCAAAGTAATTACTCCATACTTCAAGGATATCTTTTTCTCCCATTTTCATGTCACCTTTATCATCTCTAACTCCTTTTACAGCACTCTTTCCTCCATTCCTAAGCTTCTTCCACAACCTCCAGAATATTTTGCCACCTTCTTGATATTTATTTTCTATATTCTTGCCAAAGTCCTCCCATGACGTTTGTTTAGCTAGTTTTACATAGTGTTTAGCATTCTTGCATTTGTCTCTATATTCTCTAAGAGCACAAGCTGACTTATTTGACAGGAACTTTTGGTATGCTTTCTTCTTTACCTTCACTGCCTCTTTAACTTCCTGTGTCCACCAGGAATTTCTGAATTTTTTTATCCTTACAGACAACCTCATCACATGCCTCTCTGGCAGAATCAATCAATGTTTTCTTCAGAGTTTGCCACTGAATCTCCAAGGTTTGATTCCTGTTCTCAAACTCTTTCATTTTTCCTTCAATAATCTTTGTGTATTTTAGTCTACAGTTGACATCTGAGAGCTGCTCAACTTTTATTCACTTTAAAACTTTCTTACATGTTATTCTTTTCAATATGAAATTCAATTTTATCCTGCTCAAGACTAAATAGTGATCACTTCCAATTTCAAATCCTCTGTACACTCTGGTGTCCTGCACCAGGGAGAAAACATCACTATCAACAATAACATAGTCAATGAGACTTTTCTTATTCCTAGCCTCTTCTCTCCTTGTGAATTTGGCATATTTTTATGTTGGATCATGGTGTTAGTAATAACCAGTCCATGTCCTGAGCAGAAATCCAACAGATATTTGCCATTATTATTAGCCTATAATAATATACCCATATATAAAAAGGGAAATAAAACTGAATGTGAGAATTACAGAGGTATTTCCCTACTGAGTGTTACTGGGAAGATCTATGCCAGTATACTTGAGAAACGGTTGAGAAGAATTGTGGAAGAAAAGCTTGGTGAAGAACAAGCTGGATTCAGGCCAAACAGAGGCTGTCAGGATCAGATCTTTACTTTATGACAAATAGTCGAGAAAGCGTGGGAATATAACAAAGATCTGTATTTCAGTTTTGTCAATTTGGAAAAGGCATATGATAAGGTGTCAAGAAAGAAGCTATTCAATACGCTGCAGTTATATGGTGTCAATGTGGCATTATATCAAGCAATACTTAGTCTTTATTTGAGTTGTAAGTCAGCAGTTACAATTGAAGGAAGTACAGGAAGATGGTTTAATGTTAAATCCATGTGAGACAAGGATGTACATTATCCCCTCTGTTATTCATTATCTATATGGATCAAATTATGAAGGAAAGTGGTATTAAACATGATATCAAAATTGGAGATGTTAATGTCAGCTCTTTGCTTTATGCGGATGATGTTATACTTCTAAATAAATCCGCTACAAGTCTGCAAGATTCTCTGACTAAATTGAATAACTGTTGTAATAGATATGGTATGAAGATCAGCAATAAAAGACAAAGACAATGAAAATAGGCAGAATCATTGAAAATGTCAACTGTGTTGTGAATGGAGAACCTGTGGAACAAGTAAAACATTTCAGCTACTTAGGCACGATTTTTAGTGAAGATGGTAAATTAAATATAGAAATAGACAACAGAATCAGCAAAGCTGGTATGGTGGGAAGTCAATTGAATAAATTCATATGGAATAAGAGAGAAATGAGTCGGAACACTAAATTAGCTGTATACAAGACAGTGTTCAAACCAGTTTTAACTTATGGATCTGAGAGCTGGGTCAGAAGTAAAACACTTGACCAAAGACTAGAGACCACAGATATGAGAGTCCTGAGAAAGATTAGAGGCATGAACAGATGGCATCAATGGCAATATCATATTAAAAACGAGGATATTAGGAAAGAACTTGACATTGTCAGCATCCAGGAATGTGTTAGCAGAACTAATTTCAGGTGGTATGGTCACTTAAACAGAATGGGCGAGGAAAGATTAGCAAAACAAGTGTTTTCTGCCAGGTTGGCAGCAAAACGACCCAGAGGAAGACCAAGATATAGGTGGATTGATACGGTACAAAGTGCCTTAGACGATAGAAATATAAGATCTGATAATGTTGGAGTCTTGACAAGTAACAGAGTGATTCGGAGGAAAATTGTAGATAGGCAGTTAGTAACGATGTAATTTTTTTCATGTAGTACTATCATATCCTGTACACCCCCTTGAGGGTACATGGCAGGAATTATATGATGATGATGATGATTGTCTTTTTAATGCTCACCTTCACACCATATCTATTACAACAGTTATTCAATTTAGTCAGGGACTCTTGCAAACTTGTAGCAGATTTATTCAGAAGTATAACATCGTCCGCATAAAGCAAAGAGCTGGCATTAACAACTTCAATTCTGATATCATGTTTAATACCAGGGCAGGCGGAAGCGGCATGCAGGTGCCCCCGCCATTGAACGGTTCATAAGTTAATATTTAAGAAACAAAATTTTTATCATAAAAACAAAAAATTCTTAGAATGATCAATATTAAAATAAATAAGGCCGGATATATCGAATAAAAATTAAAAAAAAAAGTGTATTGCCGCCTCTTTGATCAGCCAGCTGTTTACAATTTTGCAGCTAGAGCAGGCTAAATGCTTGCCTGCAGAATGTTGTTTCTATTGCAATCTATCTAAAGTGAAACAGTGAACGGTTTTTATGTGCAGAAACGAATTTTCATACAAAACATTTGTTGCTAGTTAACCTGTCATATGGTACGCATCTCAGTAGGCTACTAACAGTAGTGCAGTGCCGACCTATTATTTCGTCTCTGTGTCGTGTTATGTAATAATTTCTTGTAGGTATAAAATAGAAATGGAATCAAAAATTAAAAAACAGTTATTCGGTGCAAAAAATCATAAGTGTCAGGCTGCGAAAGAATCAGATATTAAGAAACAAACTGGGGCTCTTAATAAATTTGTTAAAATATTAAAATATTCTGATGCAGATTGTAACCAACTCGATACATCAGAAATCAGAGTTGAAGAACGTGCACATCATCTAGTTTGCATGAAAGTACTATTGCAACTATTGAACAAGATAATTGAACATAATTTAAGTGAAAAATAGTTAGGATTTAGTCGTAGTTGACCATGAAACTAACACATTGTTAGTGTCTGTAAATTTAGAAGATCCAGGTGAATGGGGAAATATTGATGAAAAATTACGAGTCGTTTTAATTGGAATGGGGCCTGTTCAAAATAAAAATATAATATATCCCAGAGTTACATATGGTTGTAAATTTGGCGACACGTATTATAATAGAAAAATGAAAAACGGGAGCTCGTGCCAAGAACATGGCTTATTTATTCCGAAACTTTAAATTCTGTTTTTTGCAAACTTGTCGCACCTACTGAATCAACTGAATCACCTACTGAGTCTTGTAGAAGGTTACAACGATTGGAGAAATGTAAGTACAACTTTAATTAGACATGAGACAAGTTTAACTCACATGAAAAATTTCTTAAAATTGAAGGAACTTGATAAAAATTAAAAAAACAAAACTATTGATTTCCAGACTCTCAAAGCATGTATGAAATGGAAAAGAAACAATAGTCAAGTGTTTTAGAACACTTCATTGAAATTATAAAATTCCTTGGTAGTCGAAATTTAGCTTTTTGCCGATCATCTGATAAATTATATGAAAGGAATAACGGCAATTTTTTAAAATTAGTTGAACTGTTTGCTATGTTTGATCCCGTTATGAAAAATCATGTTGAAAGGGCCCTACAACGAAATAATAGGGTACACTATTTGAGTAAAGACAGTCAAAATGAAATATTGGAAACTTTAAGTAACGCAATCAAAGATACAACTTTATTATCAATTCGAAAATCTAAATATTATTCCATAATTTTAGACTGCACACCTGATGCAAGTAAAACAGAACAACTCACCATTATTATTCACTTTGTTTCCTGTGACAATGGAATTGTTAAGATCAGAGAAAACTTTTTAGTTTGCAGATATATCTGATTCCACAGGACGTGGTTTATGTGCAACAATAATGGAACAACTGGAAAAATGGAACATTCCCATTGAAGGCATGCGAGGTCAAGGGTATGACAATGGGGCAAATATGAAAGGGGGAAAATATGGGCTCCAAAATTTGCTTTTGAACAAAAATCCTCGAGCTTTTTACATGCCATGTGCTGCTCATACTCTAAATTTAATCCTTAACGATGCAGCCAAAGTGAATGTAGATACAATTAGTTTCTTTGCAATTATTCAAGAAATATAAAATTTCTTTTCATTCTCTTAAAAACGTTGGGCAATCCTTTTAAAGTTCGTAAAAAAATTAACATTGAAACGGCCATCTGAAACGAGATGGGAAAGTAAAATTAATGCAATCTGCCCTCTACGATATCAGTTAGGAGAAATTTATGATGCACTTTTTGAAATTTAAATAATGAAAATTTTAATAAAGAAACTCGGCATGAAGCACAAACATTATTATTATTATCATTATTATTATTCAGGCCTCCAAGGAGTCAAAAGACTCATCGAGAGAGGTCCTTTCTAAGACATAAAGTCTGTCAAGACTCATCGAGGGGAGGTCCCCCCCTGAGAAACACAAAGTTTATCATACCACTCCTTAAACCCACTGACCGTTCTCGCTCCCACCACTCCATCAGGCAATGCATTCCACGGCTCAACCACCCTCCACAGAAAGAAACCACTCCTTACCCTCTTGCTCACAGTTTCCTTTCGTAACTTCCAGGGATGGCCTCTTGTCATCACTCCTTCCCGCTGATCAACCAAGCGAAAGAACTCCCCAGTGTCAACCCTGTAACCACCTCTCAACAGTTTAAAAGTCTCAATCATATCACCTCTCCTTCTTCTATCCACCAAACTCTGCAGTCCACATTCTCTCAGCCGATCCTCATAACTATCCTTGTACAGTCCTGAAACCATCTTTGTCATCCGTCTTTGTATCCTTTCCACAGTTAATTTATCCCCTTCAAATCCTGGGGACCAAATCTGAGAACAATAGTCCAAGTGTGGTCTGATCAGAGACTTATACAACGGAATGATAACCCTCTTATCTCTGCAGGTCAGTGTCCTTCTCATAATAGCAGCAATCCTCTGTGTTACCTTCACCACCTTTGCAATATGTCCCCTAAACTTCAGGTTTCTATCAATCATCAACCCCAGATCTCTTGTCTCCCCTACTTCCTCCAGTATAACTCCTCCCATAGAGTATGCAGCATCCCATCGATGTTTCCCAAACCTCAAGACCTTACATTTTGCTGCATTAAACTGACACCCCCATTCATTTGCCCATCTATCTAGCTTATTTAAATCCTCTTGCAGGGCTACCACATCTGCACAATTACTAATAATCCTTCCAAGCTTCGCATCATCCGCAAACAACTGAATATCCCCCTGCAATCCACTGGCTATGTCATTGATATAAAGGTTAAACAATATAGGTCCTAGTACTGAGCCCTGTGGGACCCCACTTGTAACCCTCTGCCTCCTGGAAACTGCTCCACCATACACAACTCTCTGATACCTATCAGACAGCCAATCCTGAATCCAGTTGACCAATCTGACATCCAGACCCATGTGCTGCAACTTAAATATCAGTTTTATGTGCTAAAATAAAGGACAACAAATTTATTTGCTCTCTTATAACTTGGCATGATTTACTTAACAGAATAAATCCTGAGTAAAATGCTTCAAGACAAAAATATGAACATTACACTTGCTTTAGGATCTATCAAAAACTTAAAAATATTCTTACAAGAGTATCGATCAGATACAAATTTTAAAGAAGTTCTAAAAACCGCAAAATAACTGAGTGAAGAGGTGGATGGAGAACAAGAATTTAAAACTGGTACGGAAGTTCGATGAGGAAAGAAGACACGATAATTGGACTACGAGCATCATGACGAAACGCCACAATTGCCAGAAGATAAATTTAGAGTGAATGCGTTTTATACACTTCTAGACGTTGCAATGTGTTCGTTAATAGAACGTTTTGAACAACTAAAAACATATGATAATTTAAATTTCTTGTATAGATTACTACAAATTAATAATGAAGATTTACGAAAAAATTGTGAAGATTTAGAGATTCTTGAAGGACTGTGACAATAAAGACGTAAATGCAATAGAACTATATGACGAGTTATGTGCTTTCCGGGATATTTTTCGGAAGGATAATTTGAATATTCAAAAGCCCTTTCGATATTCTTAATTTTATTGTGTCCAATAATTTATCTTTCCCTAACTTTTCAATTGCTTTAAGAATACTATTAACCTTAACTGTTAGTGTAGCGAGCGGTGAACGTTCCTTTTCCAAGTTGAAAATTGATTAAAAGTAGGTTTTAATTTAAAACTTACTTAAGAACAAGTATGTCACAAAAAAGGCTTGTTAGTTTGGCGTTAATAGCTATCGAAAATGATATATGTGCGGAATTAGACGTTAAGACCATTATTTCTAATTTTGTGAATATGAAATCAAAAACATTAAAATTAAAAAAAAAAATTTCAAATATATTTATGTAATTTAATTTATTTTCTGTTATTCTGTAAAGATGTTATTTTTTGAATACTTATATTAAATGTTCTAATTATTTCTCAATTCTTTTCTCATTTTCTCATCTATCTCGAGTTTGTTTTATTTTCCTAAAAGATAGTTCCACTTATAAAAATTATTAAAAATGTTTTACAAGTTACTAAGAATTTACTAACTCTTAAAATTCAAGAATTTTTTAAACTTTAGTTCAAATAAATTGTAACTTTAATTGAATTCATTAAAGTTACCTTTAATTAATATACTTTATATGCGTTGTTAATTCCATAAACTAATTACCAGTTATGTCTGACCAACGTATAAGCCTTGCTACTAGAATAATAATTAAAATTCATTTTAATTTCGTTAGCAATTCGGGTCGGTGAGGCTATAATCCCTGTATCATTATATTCAACGATTAAAGTGAAGTGGCTTTATCAAAATTTGCTTTAACTTTTGAGAATTTTTTGAATATTTTTGAAGGTTTTAAACGATTATCCTGCCTAGTCAACACCCCCGGTTCGTTACATTTAGGGAACCAACATGTGGCTGTTCTGTCAAAATTTAAGAAATTTCAAATAATTTAAATTTTTATTATCTTAAAAGAACTACACACTCCCAGATCGTTACAGGGGCGCTTAGATAGAAATTGCATGCGGGTGGCAAAGACCCTAGCGCCGGCTCTGTTTAATATCACTTTCCTTCATAATGTGATCCATATAGATAATGAATAACAGATGGGATAATGTACATCCTTGTCTCACACAGATTTAACATTAAACCATATTCCTGTACTTCCTTCAATTCTAACTGCTGACTTACAACTCAAATAAAGACTAAGTATTGCTTGATATAATGCCCCATTGACACCATATAACTGCAGCGTATTGAATAGCTTCTCTCTTGGCACCTTGTCATATGCCTTTTCCAGATCGACAAAACTTAAATACAGATCTTTGTTATATTCCCATGCTTTCTCGACTATTGGTCGTAAAGTGAAGATCTGATCCTGACAGCCTCTATTTGGCCTGAATCCAGCTTGTTCTTCACCAAGCTTTTCTTCTACAATTCTTCTCAACCGTTTCTCAAGTATACTTGCATAGATCTTGCCAGGAACACTCAGTAGGGAAATACCTCTGTAATTCTCACATTCAGTTTTATTTCCCTTTTTATATATGGGTACTATTAGAGCTCTACTCCAATCATCGGGAATTCGTCCCTATGTCCAGGCTTTCTGAACTATGCAGTGCAGCCATGTAAGACTTTTAAAGCACCATATTTCAGCATTTGTGGTCGAATATCATCTACTCCTGCTGCCTTTCCACATTTCAAGCCTTTGATGGCTTTTTCTACTTCAAGTATGATATGTATTCCTGACTGCATGCCTGTTGTGTGTTTTTTTATCACAGTGCTCTCACTGCTCGTTTCATTTAGCAATTTTTCGAAGTAATTACTCCATACTTCAAGGATATCTGTTTCTCCTGTTTTCATGTCACCTTTATCATCTCTAACTCCTTTTACAGCACTCTTTCCTCCATTTCTCAACAACCTCCAGAATATCTTACCACCTTCTTGATATTTATTTTCTATGTTCTTGCCAAAGTCCTCCCATGACTATTGTTTAGCTAGTTTTACACAGTGTTTAGCTTTCTTACATTTGTCTCTGTATTCTCTAAGAGCACAAGCTTATTTGCCAGGAATTTTTGATATGCTTTCTTCTTTTCCTTCACTGCCTCTTTAACTTCCTGTGTCCACCATGGAGTTCTGATTTTTCTATACTTGCAGACAACCTTACCACATGTTTCATTAATGCCAATAACCTATGGCCAGGAAGAGCCAATCAAGGCCAAAAATTCTTCCTTCTTGTTCCTAAATACTCCTGGCATTAGTATACATGAAATGCAGAGGTCCCTTTGTCCCACCCCTATATTGATGCGTTATTCTAACTATCCCATTTTGATTTCTTGTCCTTAGTACTGGCTCAGGTACATTATATAAATTCTTACACTCAACTGTCTCACTGATGTCTGCATATCCACTCCCCCCCCCCTCCTTGCTAGTTCTACTTTCCCTGGTTCTGCACATTCATTTTCACTTCTTTCAGCAACACTTTTTCAAGTCTCTGCACACCAAATCCATTCAAATGCAGGCCATCCACACGTATAAATCCTTTTGCCCATCAGACTCATTCCACAAGTCCACGAATTCCACATCACACCGTCTGCATAACCTGTACATAAAATCATTTGCGATTATGGCCCTCCTACTAAACTCCTCTCTGTCATACTGCGGCAACAGACTGACCATCCTATCTCTGTCACTCTTTTCTTATCTTTAACAATACTTTCAAGTCCTCTCTCATAAAAAATTTATCTCCTTTCAATTCATTCCTACCCATCACAACTATCAATTCTTTTACCCTCTGTTTTTGTGCTCTAATACTCTCACTTATATTTCGCACCCGGTAAGTAAGATTTAGTTAAACTCCCATCTATCACTCCTCTTAATAACGAGTCACCATACAGCACTCTTTCCTTGATTTCAGAAACTCTCCCACTCTTATGCTTATTTTTCCTTTCAAACACTTGTTTATTTCCGTTAGCCGAGGCACTCTGGAAAGAGTTTTGCAGGTGCTCTAACTCTCACTGCGCACTGTGTATCACTGCACGCAACCTAGTGATCTCACTCACTATAAATAATAATTTCTCATTTTTTTCTTCATTTAAACCATTTTCTCTCTGTATATTTCTTTCACTCTCTCTTTGATCACCACTCTCATTGCCATCTTGTACAACATCACAATTCCCTATCAAGCCACTATTTTCACTAACATTCTGGCTTTCTTCAACCATAACTATCTCACGACCTGACACATACTTGAATTACTCACTTTGCTTACACTTTATGCACATTCTCCCACCACTGACTGTCACTTTCCATCCAAACTCCAGCCTACTTCAGGAATGCATACATCCCACACACATCACATTGGACAAACTCCCTCACATTACAGCTTTTGAACAAAAGGAGTCATATTTGTGGATACCATTATCTTACGTCGAATTGGTGCCATGTGCTATTCTATGAAACGTATTGCTAAAATACTAAGTTAAATAAAACGTAATTCACACCAAAATCACACAGACACAACAAGCTACCAAAAATAAACAATACTATGTTAAAGTTTAAACCAATATTCCAATTTTCACTCAAAATTATACTTAGCTTTCGGGAGCTCTCTGAAACTACTACTACTCCACAACAAAACACTACATATCCATACTTGAAGTAGAAAAGCCATCAAAGGCCTGAAATGTGGAAAGGTGCAGCAGGAGTAAATGATATTCAACCAGAAATGCTCAAGTATGGTGTTATAAAAGTCTTACAGTGGCTGCACTGCAGAGTTCAGAAGACCTGAACAGAGAGACGAATTCCAGATGATTGGAGTAGAGCTCTCATAGTACCCATATATAAAAAGGGAAATAAAACTGAATGTGAGAATTGCAGAGGTATTTCTCTACTGAGTGTTCCTGGTAAGATTTATGCAAGTATACTTGAGAAACGGTTGCGAAGGATTGTGGAAGAAAAGCTTGGTCAAGAACAAACTGGATTTAGGCCAAACAGAAGCTGTCAGGATCAAATCTTTATGACAAATAGTTGAGAAATCGTGGGAATATAACAAAGATCTGTATTTAAGTTTTGTAGATCTGGAAAAGGCATATGACAAACTGCCAAGAGAGAAGCTTTCAAAAGCTACAGTAATATGGTGTCAATAGGACATTATATCAAGCAATACTTGGTCTTTATTTGAGCTGTAAGTCGGCAGTTAGAATTGAAGGAAGTATAGGAAGATGCTTTAATGTTAAATCTGATGTCAGATATGGATGTACATTATCCCCCTCTGTTATTCATTATCTATATGGATCACATTATGAAGGAAAGTGGTATTAAACCTGATATCAAAATTGGAGATGTTAATGTCAGCTCTTTGCTTTATGTGGACAATGTTATACTTCTAAATAAACTAGAAGTCTGCAAGATTCCTTGACTAAACTGAATAACTGTTGTAATAGATATGGTATGATGTTCAGCAATAACAAGATAAAGACATGAAAATAGGCAGAAGCATAGAAAATATCAACTGCATTATGAATGGAGAACCTATAGAACATTTCAGCTACTTAGGCACGATTTTTAGTGAAGATGGTAAATTAAATATTGAAATAGACAACAGAATCAACAAAGCTGGTATGGTAGGAAGTCAATTGAATAAATTTATATGGAATAAGAGAGAAATTAGTCAAAACACTAAATTAGCTGTATACAAGACAATGTTGAAACCAATTTCAACTTATGGATATGAAAGCTAGGTAAGAATTTTCACCAAAGACTAGAGACAGCAGATATGAGAGTCCTGAGAAAGATTAGAGGCATGAACAGATGGCAATCATGGCAATATCATATTAAAAACGAGGATATTAGGAAAGCACTTGACATTGTCATCATCCAGGAATGCGTTAACAGAGCTAATCTCAGGTGATATGGTCACTCAAACAGAATGGGAGAGGAAAGATTAGCAAAACATGTGTTCTCTTCCAGGTTGGAAGGAAAAAGACCCAGAGGAAGACCAAGATATAGGTGAATTGCAGTAAAAAGTGCCTTAGAAGATAGAAATCTAAGATCTGATAATGTTGGGGTCTTGATAGGTAACAGACTGATTTGGAGGAAAATTGTATATAGGAAGTTAGTAATGATGTAAATTTTTCATGTAGTACTAGCATATCCTAGCATATTCCTGCCATGTACCCTTGAGGGTACATGGCAGGAATCTGATGATGAGATATCAGCAAAATAAGTTAAATAATTATTAATTATTTTCTTATTATTCTTGTGTTTTGAATTAATACTGTTAAATAAATTGACATGAACTACCAAGACAAGATATGCCTTTCTACTTGTACTTGATCGAAATAGGAAATTGGACAATAAGACTTATTTGAAGCTATGGTACTAAGGAAGAATGCTTGTTTAAAATGCACTAAACAGCAATAGAGGTCTCTCCCTTTTTCCCGTGCAATTTCAGCTAGACAATGAAATGTAAAGATATGGTCAATCGTTGATGTGTTTTTTCCTAAAGCCAACTTGTTCTTCTTCTATTAGCTGTTCATAAAAGTTATTTAGATAAATTTGCATTAATTTTACAAAGATTTCATAGAATAATGGCTCTATAATTGTGACATTTTTGAACATCACCTTTTTTATGTATAGGCAAGAATTTGTCTATTTTTCAATGATTTCGAATAGTCCTAGTGAAAATAATACTGAAAAGTTTGGTTAGTTGTTTAATTAGATCAGGTCTGCCATTGTTATAAAGCTCTATGGGTATTTCATTATATCCAGGTGCTTTTGATGATTTCATTTAGTTAAGGGAAAGAATTACTTCTTCATCTAGGATTCAGTGCTGTATCTTGATTATTCGGTTAGCAAAAATCTGTTCCTGACAACTCCTGTTTGGCTAAACATGGACAAAAGAAGAAAAATGAGGAGATAAGAGGCCTTGGGTGGTAGTGGACAAGAATCTGAAGTTCAGAGGTCACACTGCACCAGTTGTGAAGAAATAACATGAGGTTATAATAGTTATGCAGAGGACCTTAACCTTAACTTGCAATAAAGAGGTTCTGGTTCCATTGTATAATGCCTTGTATGGATTATTGTGCACAGATTTGGTCCTCTAGTTTTCATGGTGATGAGAGTGTATTGGAAATGTTCCAGAAAAGACTGACTGAGGTCGTAATTGGTTCTTGGGGATGCAGGATATGAAGGCTAATTTAGGGACTGAAGTTTGCAAAGCCTTCTGAATAGGAGGAAGAGAGGGGATATGATTAAACCATTTAAGTTGGTCAAGGGTTGTTACCAGGTTAATGTGGAAAAATTTTTCCACATAAGGGGGACATACCTAGAATTTTAAAAGTAGGATGTGAGCAGGAGAATAAGGAGCAGGTTCTTTGCATGGAGAGTGGTTAGTGAGTGGAATGCACTGACTGACACTGACATTGCAGTGAATGTAGATACATTGAATGAGTTTAAAGCACAGTTTAATGGACTTTGTGTGTAAGTGTGTGTCTCCCATGATAAGTTTCTTGACTTTATGGTGGTCTGGTGCTAATAACAATAATAATAATTACAATTAGACAAGTAAAACTACACGTGTGTAACGAAGCATACACTTCTTGTTTTCAGTCACTCAATCTTTCATTAAACAATTAATCCTTAATTATTCCTTCCCTGAATGTATTAGGTTTTTCATGCTTCCTAATGAAAGTTGACTGATGGTTTGCTATTCATATTTATAATTTTAAATATCATTCATTACAAAGGAAAATACATTCAATTTTCAACTGCTGAGATGTGATGGCCAGTTGGATAGTTAAGTAAATAAATTTTATATTCTTTTATTTCTGTGCAGTGCAACATTAACCATATAACATTACACAATACAAAAGAGTACCATACTTCAAGATCATACTACCTTGTCTGAACTCTCCATCAATGCTGTAAGATGCTGATTAACTTCATATATTCTAGTCATTTTAAAATTTAATCGTTCCTGTTGGGCATCCATGGATGATTCCTAAAGGAAACAGAATAATAATTAAATACTTTTAATAAATAATTAAATAATTACATGTTTGTGAAGTTTATATAATTTTAGCTTAAAAAAGATAATGCTGGTAAACAAAGAATTTCTTTCTGAACAAAATGCAGTTGATGCTTTTCATATTCCTTCCTTCCTCTATTTATAACTAAACAATTTAGTTAAAATTCAAGTACTGAACACTTGTAATTGATTTATTTAGAAGTATATCATCTGTATAAAGTCAACAGCTAAGTAATATTTCTAATTGGATATTAGGTTTAATGTTACTTTTCTTCATAATATGATCCATATAAATGAATATCTGTGTAACCTTGTCTTTGCAGCTGATTTACATCATCTTTCTGTGCATCCTTCAATTCTAACTGCTGATTTCAAAGTTAGATATAGGCTATATACTATTCTGTATAATAACCCATTAACACTTACAACTGTAGTATCTTGAGCAGCTTTTCTCCTAAAACAAATACAGATCCTCGTTATATTCCCATGATTTCTGAAGTATTTGTCTTAAAGTAAAAAATCTCTAATGACAACTTCTATTTGACCTACAGTGAAAACAAGTACACAAAATTAACAGCTCTTTAGCAGCACTGGAAGAATGACAAAACACTGTGCCTTTTGATTGGAAAATACATGAGTTCAATTCATGTCATGACGAGAGATTTATAGAGGCATTTTCAACTGAAGGGGAGTTAGCCAATCTCATATGGGAATAACAGGGTTCTTTCTCCCAGAAAGATGGGGTTTCCAATCCTGCATGCCGTCAAATTGATTATGAGAACACACATACAATTTACAGACAAAATATATTGGTGGTGGAAGATAGCACTGTGTGTTGATGGCAGTAGTGTTTTTCTGTAGTTGGAGAATTAAGTATGGGAGACTGTGAGTTGTGTTCCACGATGAGTTCTTGGACATGTCACCAGCAGCGGCTCGTGGCTTGAAATTGTGTGTGTGTGTGGGGGGGGGGTTTGCTGCAACTTTCGAAATATACATATACACTGTATATGTGTGTTTTATTTTATCCAAACATACACACATATACATATACACTGTATATGTGTGTATATATTTTATCCAAACATACACACTGGAAGAATGACAAAACACTGTGCCTTTTGATTCGAAAATACCTGAGTTCAATTCATGTCATGACGAGAGATTTATAGAGGCATTTTCAACTGAAGGGGATTTAGCCAATCTCATATGGGAATAACAGGGTTCTTTCTCCCAGAAACATGGGGTTTCCAATCCTGCATGCCGTCAAATCGATTATGAGAACACACATACAATTTACAGACAAAATATATTGGTGGTGGAAGATAGCACTGTGTGTTGATGGCAGTAGTGTTTTTCTGTAGTTGGAGAATTAAGTATGGGAGACTGTGAGTTGTGTTCCACGATGAGTTCTTGGACATGTCACCAGCAGCGGCTCGTGGCTTGAAATCGTGGGGGGGGGGGGAGGGTGCTGCAACTTTCGAAATATACATATACACTGTATATGTGTGTGTATATATTTTATCCAAACATACACACATATACATATACACTGTATATGTGTGTATATATTTTATCCAAACATACACACATATACACTGTATATGTGTGTATATATTTTATCCAAACATACACACATATACATATGTGTATGTTTGAATCAATACTCTCCACATTCTCTGTCCTATAACAGCATTTAATAGGATGCTGTTATAGGACAGAGAATGTGGAGAGTATTGATTGTGAAATGTTTAGACAAAATTAGTTGGGCAGGTAAAAGGAAGATGATCCTAATGGGAGATTTTAATTATAGCAATGCAGATTGGAAAAAAGAGATAGTGTATAGTAACAAAGAGAGTGAATTTGTTGAGTTTTTCCAGGATAACTATCTAAAGCAGCATGTGATGGAAGCAACAAGAGGTTTATCAGTATTAGATTTGGTAATATTCTCACAAGATGTGGCTGTGAATGAGGTATCAACATTGCCACCTGTTGGTGGCAATGTTGTGATCATGAAGTATTGGTGATCATGAAAAAATGAAAGTGATCATGAAGTATTGGTCTGGAAGGTAGTCAAACAGGAAAAAGTTGTTATTAAGAAGGTCTATATGTGGACCTATAAGGTGGGAGATTATCAGAAGCTCCTTGTCAACTAGCATCAATACATTGGGTTGATGAATTGTGTAGAAAAGATACTGACAGTGCATGGGGAAATAAGGAAGTATCTAACACACATTGCATAACTGCATACCAAGAGTTAAGCAAATAAATAGAGTAGGAGTGAGTGGATGAACAGCAAATTAAAGCAAGCAGTGTTACAAAAGATGTTGTTATAGAGGAAATACAAGACAGTTTACAGTGAGCAAATGCATGAAGAATATATAAAGTGCAAGCCAGAAAAGTGACAAGCATGGTTAAAAAAGAAAAAGTAGAATATGAGAGGAGATTGGCCAGTCAGGTCAAAGCTAATCCAAGGGAGTTTTTCTGCTATGTGGAAGGAAGACGAAAAATAATTATGGCAGGTTGATAGTTATGGTAGCAGAGCAACCATAGCAAATGATAAAGAGGAATTATTTAATGAACACTTCATCAGAAGGTAGTATCTAACACAAGGTCAACTTGTGTTAGATACTACCTTTTGTGAATGATGCTTGCAACATGTAGAAGGGAGGCAAGAATTAGGAGAATTAAAGGTGAAAGAATAAGAGGTGTATCAAGTGTTGCTCGAGTTAGATGTTAATATGGCTGTGGGAATGGATGACATATCGCCACATATTTTTAAAGAGTGCAAAAGAGTTAGCCATGCCCTTGTCCTGGTTATTTAATGAAAGTCTTACAGTGGGGAATGTTCCTAAGGAATGGAAAGAAGGCAAAATAATACCTCTCCACAAGCATGATTAGAGAACAGACGTTTTTAATTATAGAATATGGTTCTGTATATCTGTGGCTTTGATTAAAGTGTTGGAAAAATTGGTTAGAAATAGAATACAAGTTTGAGTTGATGAACATAAGATTATCTATGATGATCAGCATGGATTTGTGAAAGGCAGGTCTTTTAGCAATATGCTTATGTTTTATGATAAAGTGATGAATGTGTTGGACAAGGGAGAAACATATACAGTAATATGCTTGGACTTTGCAAAAGCATTTGATAGAGTACCACAGATAAGTTTATGTACAAGTTGCAGAGGATAGGAATAGATAGTATATTGGTTAGATGGATTGGAAATTGGCTCTCTGAATGATACCAGCAAGTTGTTTATGATGGAGCCATGGCTCAGAAAAGGAAGATGACAAGTGGTATGCAAGGGTTATGTTCTTGGGTCCCTACTGTTTAACTTGTTTGTTAATGATATTTCATGTGGGTTAACTGGTGATCTTCAAATGTTTGCCAATAATGCAAAGTTAAGTAGAATTATCAGGAGTAGTGTTGATGTTAATTCTCTAATGGAAGATTTCAATAGACATTTATCTTGGACAAATGAATGCCGTTGCAATTTTAATGTTAATAAATGCAAGGTGTTACACTCTGTGAGATACACAGATTAAGGCTGTGTGCTGTATTGGTGGAGCCGTACTTTAAAAAGTGGATGAGATTCAGGATCTTGGAGTGATGGTGGACTGAAGTTCTGAGGGCACATCGCATATGTTGCAAAGACTGCACATTGTATATCTACTATGATAAAAAGTACACTGATATGTAGGGATAAGGAAGTGGTGCCTCTATATAAGGCATTGGTTATATTTCTGGAAAAAAAGGTGCCGGTACTCACCATGAAGATGTTATTACAGCAACTTCCACACTTTTAACATATTCTCTGATATACCCTCGTCGTCTCGCTTTGTTGGCATGCTTTGTGCGCTGCACTCTCCTCATGATCATAAATCTTTTTTCTTAATGACATTAACTGTTGTTTGCGAGATTCTCCAAAATGACTCATTTTACCATTTGACCACTCCGCTGAAATTTTAGTTCCCATGTGTTTATCGACGACAAGACTTCCGACATCACAACACGCTTTGCAACCCAACATTTTATTCTTGACATACAGCCACTTGTTTCTCTCACAGGACTCATTTTTCTGCAAAAATGTCCAACATTCGGGCCAATCATTATCAGAAGCTGCTTCCTTATGACCACATGGATCTTCATCTTGATTTCGTGATCCTCTTCACCAAGTGTATTTTCGGTGTTAGTTTTTTGTTTTACAGGATCACAAGTAGATTCAACAATTTCTGCTTCTTCGGCCTTACTTTTTTCCTTATTGGCATAAAGTAACTACTTATTTTACTCATTTTGAATAATGATTGCACTGATTTAACTTAGATTAATTCAAAACTCACATGAACACCTGCCTGTTGCAGAGTGAATATAGAACTGATAAACCGATACTGGAAGCAATCGGAAGTGAACACAACTTACTGTTTCCGGTTACGTACCAACCTATGAAACAGGAAAGCAGGGTACTAACTTATGAGTAATCAAAACTGGAAATTCAATTCGTGAACACAATACCACCTACCGGAATATTTATAATACATTTTGCTGTCAATAAATCGCAAATTTTTAAGAACTTAAGAAAAAAGGTGCCGGTACTGCATACCGTTGCGTACCACCAGAAAAAAAAAACACTGGTTATACCACATATGGACTATTGTGCTCAGATTTGGTCATCTAGTTTTCACTGTGATGTGGAAACACTAGTCAAAGTAATATCAAGATTCTGGGGTGCTGGATATGAAAAGTGTTTGAGAGAATGTGGATTACAGAGGTTGGTGGATAGAAGGAAAAGAGGGGATATAATAGAGATCTTCAAGTTAGTTAAGGAATTCTATCATATTAATACAGAAGAAATTATAAAAAGAGTGGATGTCAAGATGGGAAGAACAAGAGGCTATCCCTGGAAGTTGCATAAAAATATGGTAAAAAAAAGTGTGAGGAGTAGATTTTTTATGTGGAGAGTTGTTAGTGAGTGGAATGCATTGCCTGAGTGTGCACTGGAAGTGCAGGTAGTGTAAATAACTTCAAAGCTCATTATGATAGACATGTTGCTGGTTGAGTGGACCTTCCACGATTAGTCTGTTGACTCCACAGAGGTTACCAATAATAATAATAAACTGCAGAAGGTAAACTTGAAGAACAAGCTGGGTTCATGCCAATCAGAGGTTGTCGGGACCAGATGTTCACTTTAAAACAAAGAAAGTGAAAATCTGGTCCTTACAACCTCTATTTAGGAAATAATGGGAATATCACAAGATCTGTATTCAAGTTTTATAGATCTGGAAAAGATATAAATAGAAATAGAAAATTGTTCAAAACGTTACGGTTATATGATATAAATGGGATATTATATTGAGCATACATAGTTGTAAGTCAGCAGCTAGAAAGAGGTTCAAAGAAGATGGTTTTACATCAAGCCTCTTTCAAGAATGGCTTGATGATTTTACATTAAGCCATCTTCTTGAAAGAGGTTCAAGAAGATGGCTTGATGTAAAATCTGGTGTAAGACAAGGGTGCATGCAATCTCCACTGTTATTCATTATCTAAAGAATCATATTATGCAGGAAAATAGCATTACTCCTGATATTAAAATGGGGGGTGTTAACCTCAGCGCTTTACTTTGTACAGATGATGTTATAATCTTAAATCCAGTACAATTTGCAGAATTCCTAATTAAATTGAAAAACTGCAGTAATTAATACATTTGTTATGAAAATTTCAATAAAAAGACAGACTATGAAAATAGGCAGGAGGTTGAAAACATCAGCTGCATCTTATGGAAAACCTGTAGAATAAGTAAAATATTTCAGGTATTTAGGCACAATTTTTATTGAAGATGGAAAATTAAGTATAGAAATAGCCAATAGAATATGCAAAGCTAGTATTTGCTGTTTTAAGGATACTTGTGACATAAGACTGAATGATAAATGCATGTAAACACAAGAAAGAATAGCAAACCATCCTCAGTGGTATTACAAGAACAGTTATAAAAAAATACAAGCTAGAATATTAACAATAGATCGTTTAAAATAGAACACACCACGTGATGTTATATCACTAAGTATAAAACAGAATATTTTGAAGTAGAGACATGATTGAAAAAAAAAAAAATTAATGAGTAATCTTGATTAGACTTTCCCAGATTTTTGATATAGATATACAGTCATTACTTATAATCTTATAATCAATTCTTATAATCCTCCACAAAACAACAAAGTTTCAATACGTCAAGTGCCAATTCCTTATATCTCCGGTATTTCTGAACCTATCGCAAGAATTTTAAAGAAATATGATTTAACAGCTACTTATTCACCTATTAACAAATTGTCTTCTCATTTTCCTTCTCCTAAAGACAAACGCTCAACTTTATCTCTTCCTGGAGTTTATCAAATTCCGTGCAACTGTGATCTGTCCTATTTTGGACAGACTGGACGTTCTCTTGAAAAAAGAATCCAAGAACATCAATCCTCCATTCTTCATAATAAACCTGAAAAATCTGGATTGGCTCAGCATGGGATTGAAACTGACCACAACATCCTTTGGACCAAGACTCGCCTCTTACATAGATCCCGTTATAGGTTTGAATGTTTGTTCAAGGAAAGCATGGAGGCCTTGCTCTATCGTCCCAACCTGAATCATAATGACTGTATATCTATATCAAAAATCTGAGAAAGTCTAATCAAGATTACTCATTAATTTTTTTTTTTTTTTTTCAATCATGTCTCTACTTCAAAATATTCCGTTTCATACTTAGTGATATAACATCACGTGGTGTGTTCTATTTTAAATGATCTATTGTTAATATTTGTTAATATTCTAGCTTGTATTTTTTTTTATATTTTTTTTATAAGACCGAAATATTTGGTTAATTAAATATCTTTCTTGTGTTTATGTGCATTTATCATTCAAAGCTAGCATGATAGGAAATCAACTGAATAAATTTATACGGAATAAGAGAGAAAATTCATGATAACACTAGAGAAGCTGTATACAAAATAGTATATTACTGTTTAAACTAATTTTAACTTATAGATCTAAGAGAGCTGGGTTAGAAATAAAAAATGATTTAAGATAAAGACCAGAGATATGAGTTCTGAGAAAAATTAAGTGCTGTTGGCTAGCATTCTTCAGATGGCAACAATTGTACAGTATTACTACAAATGAAGATATTAGGAAGAAACTTGACATTAGTGTTAAGGAACGTGTCAGCAGAGCTAATCTCTGGTGGTCACATAAACAGAACAGGAGAGGAAATGTTAGCAAAAAAAGAAGTATTTGATGTCAGGAAAGAAACCCAGGGGAAGACTAAGATTTAGCTTACTGTACCTTGGAAGACAGAAAAAAACTGGCAATATTGGAGCTGGCAGATTAATTTGGAGGAAAACTATTGATAGGAAGCAATTTAGGTCTAAAATGCCTATTTATTAATCTTTTAGTCTTCATTCCCTTCAGGTGACCCGCCATCTTAGATGATTTCTGCTTATAAGAGGGTAATCTGAAAAGTTCTCGGCCTAACAATGAAAAAACGAATTTATAATTTCAAAATTATTTTTATTTTTCAACATAATCTCCCTTAGACTAATACATTTATTCCAGCGATGCTCCAGTGCCATTATCCCATCCCTATAGTGGTTCTCAGTAAGATCTGCAAAATACCCTGTACAGCTGTCACCTCTTGATTCGAAGAAAAAAGGCTGACTAGCGAAGAAGAGTTTTAATTTTGGGAAGAGATAGAAGTCAGAGGGAGCCAAATCTGCAGAAGAGGATGGATGTTCCAACAATTCATAGTGCAGATCCCTTAATTTTACCATTTCCAAAACACTTTTGTGGGCTAGTGAATTGTCCTGATGAAAGATGATTTTTTCTTCTGCAAACCGGGTCTTTTCTCAAGAATTTTTTCATCTAGTCGGGTTAAAAGATCAGAATAATATTCCCCGGTTATTGTTTTACCCTTTTCAAGATAATTAACAAACAAAATTCCTTTAGCATCCCAAAACACTGATGCCACAACCTTTCCTGCTGATGGAACTGACTTTGTCTTTGGCACTGAACAACCAGCTTCTGTCCCACTATTTTGACTGCTGTTTGGATTCTGGTGTGTAATGGTGAATCCGAGTCTCACCCATAGTAATAAATCGACGCACAAAATCAGTTTTATTCTTGTTAAAATGCTCCAAGCACTGTTCAGAGATTTTCATGTGAGTGCGTTTTTGATCTGCTGTGAGCAAGCGCAGCACCCATCTTGCGCAAAGCTTTTTCATTTGCAATTCTTCATGCAAAATATATCCTACACATTCTTTTGAAATGTCTATAGTCTCAGCAATTTCATGCACTTTGACTCGCAGGTCATCCAATACCATATCATGCACTTCATCAATGATTTCTGGTGTTGTTACACCTTTTTGGATGTCCTTCACGTGGATCATCTTAAAGGCCGGTACGGCCACATTTAAACTCGGCAGCCCATTTCTTAATTGTCGAAAACGAAGGAGAAGAGTGCCCATAAACTTTTATGAACTTGGAATGAATGTCTTTTGGCGTTAAACCTTCTTTTACAAAGAATTTTATAACTGCGTGTTACTCAATTTTATCCATTTCAAGGGATACAGACAACACTTTTGCTTCAGACAGCTGTATAAACGAAGAAGTACTTGATAGAATGACTTGTAATTTCACATGGATGCTTATAACAGATGTACAAACTTAGGAAAAAAATCTTGCTGATTGTGTTGCCATCTATGGTCGAGGCCAAGAACTTTTCAGACCCCTCATATATTCTTGAATGATAATGTAAAGTTCTTTTCTAATATCTTCTTGTTTAATATGGTTTTCCACTGATGCTATCTTTTCATTCTCTAAATTTTCCTCAAAACATTCATATCTATAGTCTCCCGTCTTTACTAAACTTTTATTTGTATTCCAGCTGATTCATTAATTGAAATTGGTTAGTTAAAATTCTGTATAATGCTAACTTGGCTAATTTTTCTCACATTCCATATAAATTATTAGAAGAAAGAATATATATTACAAATTGTATTATGTAAATGTTTTTAACATACAAACAAACAAACAAACAAAAAAACGTAAATCACTTTGTACTAAGAGAAAAACCAAGTTCAAACCACCTAAGAGTTGCTGATATAATTTTGTTACTATATACTTAACAGCTTTTCTTACACAAAATTTGCACATGCTGAAAAATTCAGCTATGTGCAACTTTTGAAGTTAAACAAAATCATATTATGAAAGCTGTAAATCTATTATATAAAGTACAATGGGCAGGCTAAAGGTTAGATATTATAGAAACACTGGCCTAGAGATTAAACAAGGAACTCTTTCAAACACATGAAATAAGACTTCAAATAAGTCACAATGATTTCATAGTGGTTGATAAAATTCATCTCCCGCCTGAAGAAATTCATATACATCCATGTGTCTGCAACAGAATTTAAATGGACACTGGAAAGCCAAAAAAATTTTTCTGTTAGCTACTACAGCTCAAAAAATCTATTACTGTAAAATTTTTTTGAAGCCATACATAAATTCATATCAGTAAGTTTTTAGGTTTCATAACTTGGTCTTTTTTATTTATGTAAAGTGCTATTAGGAGGCTTTACTTACAGAATGGATATCAGCTTTGTTGATACATTTCATTTTATCCTGGACATTAGTAATTTGATTTGTATACCACTCACAAGCCCTTTCAACAGCATCCATACCTTGTAACAATACATCTCTTTCCTGTTCTAGGAGTTTCATTCTTTTCAGCTATATTAAAGGGGAAAATGCAATAACTCTTAATGCAAAGCTTCTTTTAATCTACAATAATATTCTTAATGGTATCCACTGACTAAATATAAGAATATAGATACATATTCATCATTGACTATACATAAAAATAAAAGATACTCATCACATAACATATAATGTTATGTGATGAGGATTGTGTGATTAATTATAACATTAGAACAACAACTCTTAAAAAAAAGCTAGGTGAAGGCCTCTCCCATATGTGGGAGGATTGGGTCTACTTTTCTCATGGCAACCTAGCCCATCTTGAGGGAGTGTATGCATGAATGTGTGGATGAATGAGACAAACATCCATGCTCATGGCAGGATTCAAACTTGCAGCCTACTGGCTTGGAGAGCAGATATGCCAAATACTTGGCTAATCAAACTAGCAAATAACATGAATATGTACTAGTAATTAATGACTCCCAATGAAATCTCATAACTGTACTTTAGCCTAGTGCAATTCTACAGGTAACCAGATCTGTAAGATGCACCAATGAAGAAAGCATCCAAAGTTTATGTCTGGTAAGTGATCGAGAAAAAGAAATAGCAACAGCATGAAACATTAAAGCTGAGAGCTTAAAAAAAACTAAGCAAGAATTACTGCATATAAATGGTGTGAGCAGTCACACCTATAATCACCAAAGAATTTATAACAAAGTGAACAGTTTATATTGAAGTAAGGGATTAGTTTAGAATATATATGTTTTAAACCCCTTATATAATGCAATAAACAGCAATAATGAGAACACATACATCACCTCTTGTTAGAAAACTGCATATCCAAAGGTGGCAAACCTGTAATGTTCCATACTGGGCAGACTTAGAACTGAGCCAACTAATATGTGCATATTTGCTAAACAGATATAAGAAAATTAATAATAAAATAAATTTATTTTATCTATAAAATTACCTGTATACATAACTTATGAGATGTGATTATATCATAATCACTGACCTAATTAATTTTTATGGGTCAATACTTTTTTAGACTGAATCGTTAAATGATGTCAGAACAATACTTTAATGTCATCTGCTGATAAATTCAAATAAAGTAGAATTCAAAATCAAAGTGAAGTAATAACAAAAAGGGTGTACTTTTTCTTTAAGATTAGTATTATTTCTAGGATGCTATGAAATCAGAAAACTCTTTAAGCAGAGGCCAAATTCTCCAACTAAAATATATATCATACCCAGTCTGGAAGGCATTTACCACCTTTCTGGCAACTCATAGTGTAAAAAAGAAAAAAAATCAACTTTTTATGTCCTTACCGACATGATCCATATATAGTTTTCAAGGATGGCCTCTTCTTCTCCTACCACCTATTATTCTATGCACTATCCTCCCCCATACTTAATAGATTCTTCTCATCAACTTACGAGTTAATTATTTCACATATTTTCCTTCTATCTACCAAGTTTTGTGGAACGCATTCCCTCTGTCTGCCTTAATACTCAATATTCACCCTTCCAGAGTCCTGAGAGTATTTTGGGTACTCACCTCTGTGTCCCCGCTCTGCTTCCCTCTCTCTATTTCCTCATCACCCAGATATTCAGGTGACCAGACTTGTGCACAGCAATCCAGATAATCCATTGTATAAGCCTATGACTTATACAATGGCACTATTACCTTCTTATCCCTGCTCGTCAGCGTCCTTCAAATTACTGCAAATTTTCTGAGTAGCCTTAATCATTTTTGTAAGGCATCCTCTGAGCTCAATATCCATCAACTTATCTGGATCCTTCACCTCCTGGGATGAAACTCCATCAATACAATACAATACACCTTGTTCCATCTCTTGTGGCCAAAATGTGACTTTAATAAGTTCACACTTGGCAAGAATCTATTCAAATTCTCTTGTAACATCACATTACAGCTTCCTGACACTGCTCTACCAATTTAGTATATCTATAAATAACTGAGTATCTCCTCTGAAACCCTGAACTATAAATATATAAATTAAACAACAGCTGCTCAAAAACATAACTTTGTGGGTATATTGTTTTGTAGCTGCTGTTGCTTTCTCTTTCAAGACAATGCACTCCCTTATGCAAAATACTAGCTTATTTCAACCAACTGTTCCAATAACCAGACCAATCAATTATCTTTCCCCACCTAACTCAATTTCGATAGGCTGTCTATCAAAATACCCTTGCAAAATCTAGAGAAATTACCACATAAGCATCTCCTCTGTCCAGTATATGCTTATCACTTTATCACTCTATTACAAAATGTAACTAGGTTAATGAAACAACACCTCCCCTTTAACAAACCCATCTGCTCTCTCTCTCTCTCTATGGTAGAGAGAGAATACTTTTGACACTGCACTTGACATATTAAATAGTCTATAGTCCACTGCCGACTTAGATTCTCTAATATGCAGTGGTACTATTTTTTCCACCTATCACTCTCCAGGGACTGTGCCTATTGTTAGACTATTGTTGAACAATCAAGTCAACAATGTTGTTATGCACGTAATTTCATCACCTCCACCAAATATGAAACACACTGGCAAAATATTCACTGAATATTTATACTATATCTTCAGTTGATGCCACCTGCACTACTATCAGCAACTAAACCAAGTCTTTCTTATTCAACCTTTTCTTCTACTAGAAAAGTATCATAAGTACTTCTGCTACTAAGTTCTGAAGATACTTCATATGCAAACTTAGTTTGCTTACACTTGGATAAAGGATTAAACAATATAATTTCTGAACAAGTCTAATTTACTTTTTAAACAACTGAATAACTTTCTACAACTATCTCTGATCCAGAGTATTTTAATAATAAGGTGATACACCTTTTTTTTTTTTTTACTACCTGTATATGAGAAATAAATGATTACTGCACTCTTCAACCTTGGTATCAACAGACTAAATGGAGCAGTGAGAGATACACTCAAAGTTTACAGAGATCAACTATGGAAAGAAAAGTTAGCTTCTATCACACCTACTGATCACTCTATCTGGGGACCAGTAAAGAATATCCCCTCCCCCTATATTTTATGACCAAGGCCTTGTTCATGCAGACGTAGAAAAGGCAGAAGCCATAGAAAAAAATTTAGAAGAGCAGTGCAAACCTTCCGTCCAATCAGTCTCATCTCCAACCTGGGTAAGGTTGCAGAGAAGGTCATCCTCTCATGACTTCAAGCTTCAGTATATAAACTAAACATCCTTCCTAAAGAACAATTTGGTTTTTGGCAATCATAGTACTACCCAACAAATCCTCAAAATAGTTGAATATATTACCACCAGCTACAACTAGCATCAAATTGGAGCTGTTTTTCTTGATTTATCCAAAGCATTTCACAAAATATAGCACTTTGGATTGCTACGGAGTACCACAGGAATCCCTACTGGCTCCATTACTGTTCTCTATATACATGTCTGACATTCCGCACAACCCATTGTCATCCATCATGGCCCTATATGCAGACGATACAGCATTATTAGCCAGATCTCTTCAGCCACACCTTGTTACTAAAAAGCTTCAAGAAAACCTTCTAAAGTTCGAGAAATGGTTCTCCAAATGGAGACTACAAGTAAATCTCCAAAAGAGCTCAGCCATTCTCTTCGCGAAAAGATTGATATCTCCTGCAGGAGACATCTTGCTATACTAAATACTAAAATCCCTTGGCAGACAGAAACAAAATACCTTGGTGTCGTGCTTGACAACAAATTAACTTTTAACCAGCACATGAAGACTACGTGTGCAAAGGCATCTAAAGCCATTGCCCAGATCTATCCCCTAATCAACAGGAACAGCAAGCTAAACATCAGAATCAAATTGCTTTTATACCAGCTGCTGATTCATCCCATAGTCACTTACGCTTTTCCAGCCCGGAGCCATGCCTCCAACACTAATATCCTCCAACTGCACAAAATAAGTGCTTACGAATGATTCTAAATGCTTCATGGTTCATCAGAACCAAGCGCCTTCATCGAGATACAAATATTCCATATATTTTCTCTTTCCTACAATCTTTAGCAACAAAGTTTTTCCTAAAAACGTCCATACACCCCAACGATCTAGTTCAGCAAGCTGTAGCCTATGATGCAACGGATATATTTAAACATAAAAGACCAAAAGCCATTTTAATTTCCTGTAGCGATGCATAATTTCTATGCCCATTCAGGGCGAGCAAACTGCTCACAAAATTTTTCCCTCACTGTAGCCGTAACAGATAGCGAGGAATATGAAAAGCATTTTGCTTCACCCCTAAAGCTATTAATGTCAAATGTCAAAAATCAACCTCGGTATCTTCTCAGGTATGACCTCACTAACATTCTTCTGGCAGAATGGAAGGGAATTATTGCAACAACATACCAAACTCTAGTAGAAAGCCTTTCCAGAAGATTGAAGGCTGTTATAACAGCAAAGGGTGGAGCAACTCCATATTAATGCCTTTCATACTACCAGTGGCGTAGCTACAGCTTTTGCTGCCCAGAGCGGTCCCTGAGTTTGCCGCTCCTGTCAATGCACACAAATAGTATAAAAAATCAAAACGACGTATAGGGAAATAAATTAAAACACTATGTTTATTTCCGAAGTAAAATTTTAATTTCAATATTCTAAAATGTTATTTTTCCTCCTTTTCTGTTAGCAAAATCGTTGATGACATTGCCAAAGTCTATTTCATAGTAATGTAGATAATTCTTAATCAATTTTATTTAGAAAACCTCCTCTCACAACTAGCAACACTTACAGCAATTGTGAGGAAATTTGCAGTGGTATTACATTATTTGGAACTCGAAAATGTATTTTAGAATTAACTGCAAAAGTTCAAAATGCCGTCTGGGGCGGACCGTTCCCCCCCCCCCCCCAGCTATGCCACTGCATACTACAGAGTTGGGAGGAACAGCACTCCAGATATTTTTGTGTATTCCTAAATACAATAGCGCACTCAGGATTTAATCTTGGAGGGGGGGGGGGCAAGTTGAGTAAATGATTTGAGAATACACACTATGCTTCGCATACAACCTATGACTGAACATCTGCAATGATTGCTAATTCATAAATAGTATAGAAATAGAAGACACGACACAACATAAATCTCATCTTCCTGTCGAGGTTTATTAATCATCGGACCTCAAACCGTTCACAGGATTAGGTGGTCAGCCCTACACCCCAGTGTATTCTATGTCCTGTAGTATTGAGTTCTTAATACCAGTTTGCCTGCTTTACAGGATGAAAAACCCCAGGATAAACTGGGGAAAAAACCCGACTAGCTAACTTGGCTATGGCTGAGGAAGATCCTTCAGCTCCTCACGTCGCCGATGGGAATCAAACCTAGGACACTCCTTCCCCAGGTATATGGTTGCGAAGCGCACTGTCACTGGGCTAACATAAATTTTTTTTAAAAAATGAATTTTAATTAGGAAAAGATTTTTGGAAAATTTTCTAATGTTTTTTTCCATTTTCTTTGGGAGGACAGGGCCCCATTTCCCCCCCCCCTCTGGATGCACCACTGCCTAAATAACTCAAACTCATTCTTCTTACTCACAACCTGCTTCTGTAATTAAAATCATTCATTATTATAGTTCAAGCAGATGTAAAACTCACTAGTTCTACATCTATCTGAACATTTCAGAATCGTCTCACTCTACATTTCTTGACCTATAGGGAATAACCTTACTAAATATCTAGAATTCTTACAAATCTCAACACTCCACACAAAATGAACTCAAAGCTACATCACAACTACTTCTTTGAATTTCCACATGGAGGGAACACAACTCTTCTGAAATCACCAATAATATCTCTTTTTTCCTTTCTCTTTTCATAAAATGCTATATCCATCAATATATCATTCTTTGTCAACCATACTTTGCTGAAACCAATGATTTTTTTGATAATACCAAACCTAATAATGATATTCCAAAATGTTATCATCAGATTACATTTTGCAGTACTACATTACTTTACTTTACATTACTTCCATCTTTCTCCCCCAACAAAATTTTTCTCCTCATCTATTTCTATCCTCCCTCCACTCCGAATTAGGATCCCAACCTAAGTAAGCTTCATTTACTTTAATCACTTTTCTTCTAAGCAGTGTTCAGTCAGATGCTGTGAAATCATGTGTTTAGATGTTCCAAAAATAATATTAGCTATTCTTGCATTCTGTAATACTTTCTTTTTTATAACTAAGTGTTAAGAAGCTCTTGGTTTGTATCATGAATTAAATGCAATAATTGCCAATGGTAATTTTTCTTTGAAATTACAATGCTTGTACTTTTAACAGCTGTAATATTTGCCCTATTATCTATAACATTATTATGTATGTATAATTAGTTTGATAATGCCATTGACAAAATATTAGTGCTTACTATTAAATTAGTTATTTTAGCATTTTTTTAAAAAAAGTTGTGACTTCCATCTTGAATCAATTATGTTTACAAAATACATATCCTTATTTCTCAGTATATAAAAAGATATCATTAACTTTTTGATATAAATATTAAGCATTTCAAAATTCAAAAAAATTCAGAATTTTTTAGACTGACCATCTTTAGATTACCATGCTGAGATATAAGCACAGTTGTTGCATCCAAAACCCCAAAAACCTAAGAGAAATAAAGTCATGGAGAAGCTTATAAAGACAAATCAAAAATTAAACGAGGGTAATTAACTGCATTACCACCAGTTGTGTGAATGAAGATTAACAGCTTGATTTACAGGGATGAATTCTATGAGATTTTGAAGATCTGGTTGTAGTGTCGATGGTAGGGATACTTCAATGTTTACAGCAAAATAATTTTAGCTAAAATCATATTAAAAGGTAGTCGAGAGGACTTTCATGTTGTTCAGACTCAATAAAGAAATCTTAATTTTTTTATATCTCCCCCACCCCCAGCCCACATACACATGAAGTAGAAGAACCTCTAGCAAATTATTGCCATCTGTAGGTTAGGATTGGTTTTCTTGAAAAACTAGAGGTTGTAGCTATTGCAGAACAATTTGTAAGGGAAGCTGTTTCATAGAATAGAGACGCTGAAATATACAAGGAAGAGAAGATAAACAAGTTCAGTAAATTACAGTTGATGGTTAAACCATAAAGGTGTTTTAAGAGGCCCAATGGAAAGTGGGAGGAATAAAGATAAAAAAGTGATCTATAAACTTAACTACTGTTCAATTTGTAGATCAGTTATGAGATTCAAAATAAAAAAATAAAATAATTTCTCAATTTCTTCTAGGTATACTTAGAGGAAAAACAATAATGAAAATATTATTCCATAATATAAAGAACCTAAAGGATGGATTAATAAAATGATCTTACCATATTATAGTCTATGCCATTAGCCACAGTGTGTCTTCTTGGCTCTCGTCTTCTATTCAAAACTTTTTTTGCAGCAGGCCCTCTCTCTTGTATACTCTTTAGTTTTGCTTCTGCTATGAAGACATGAAATTAAAGTAATACTTTATATAGACAGTTTCTTTATTCATTTAAATAAAGAAAACTATTTCTTTATTTAAACCCTAGCTATATCCATCTTAAGATGAATATGGCTAATAATGTTCCCTCAAAAAAAGACACGTAATTGTATTCATAAAATTTTTGCTTTCAGAATTTATGGTCAATAATTTTTGAACATACTATAAAAATGAATTATATGATAAATCATACTTGTCATCTATTTTATTTAGTAATTTCTCCAATGTCGCTACTCAAATATTACTCAAACCCAGTCCAACTTAATACTCTCTCTCATTAGTTACTTTTAGCCTGTGTCATGTGGGCAAATTGATGCTGATATCAGCAAGATTTCAGAGGCATATTTGTTTTTGATATTGTCTAGACAGTACTGTCACTTGAACTTGTGTAAACAGTGATGGGATTTTTTTAGCTATGTGGATTTAAGTGAATTAATTTAGTGATCACAATTTTACAGGTTAGAACTAGACAAAAAAAAAAAAAAAAAAAAAAAAAAAAAAAAAAAAAAAATAGGGGCAACATTAATATTAATATAAAACCCTCAAAATTTCACTGTCAAAATTAAATCAGAAAAGAACTGCAGATTCATTTAAATTTGAGTGGCTGGACAAATGTATTGAAAGGCAATACCAACATCAAAGAACACACACATACACATGCTATCACACACACACTGAGACTGGAAATTTGTGAGCAAAATGTTTCCCATGTGCACACATGGGCTGGCAAAAATTGGAGAGAACAGACTGAGACTACTGGGAATAGGAGGAATATGATAGAGCTCAATTTTGGAATCGTATCCTCAGAAGGACACAAGACAGTGTCCAGAACCTGATTTAAGCAGATGGTCGTTGCGTGAATGAAACGTACGCTATACGTACTGTAGAAATTTAATACTCATAATGAAATGCATTGAAATTCATTTTATATAACATTTATAAATATTATTAAAAAGTTCAGTTTGTTAATTTACCTATTTAAATAATATTGAAAGTTTTTTCCACTTAGTCATAATGTTAATTAAAGATGCAAAGTATAATGACATCGTTAATGAAATTCTATTCTGTCACTGAATGGAACTGCTGAGTAAAATGATCCTTCAGGTCACTCATACTTGCTTGAGTTTAGAGTGATCTGGGGGATATCCTGAGGTTTTGGAGACTTCCCTTCACTTATATAGTGAAACCGGTCGGGGTAGCGGCATTTCCCATAATGCATAGCATTATACATGTCTGTAAGGATATGTGTATTGCATTGTGGGATAAAACCAAGAATTAAACCTCTGTATACAAGTAGCCCAGGCATGGTCACTTCAACGTGAAAACTTTATTTGCTTACATGTGGATAAAGGGTTAAACCAAGAATAATTTCTTGGCATCTTTAATTTATTTTATGTAAATATCACATAGCACAATAATCAGTTTGTATGTTTCCAATGTTGACTAAGATTAACATGATGTTATGCCTTCTACGTTGCAAATTTTGATAAAATGTTCTGCTTGCCCATACCACGTTGAAAGTTTTTCCACTTGGTTATACTAATAATTAAAGTTGCCAAGAAATTATATTCTTGGTTTAATCCTTTATCCAAGTGTAAACAAACAAAGTTTGCATATGAAGTGACTTCACGACTGGGCTACTTGCATATAGAGGTTAATGACTTCACATCAATTGCCTTAGTATTCCATAATGCAATGCACATATCCTTACAAACATGTATACTGCTATGTTATGGGAAGGGTCACTACCCAGACCGGTTTCAACCTTTATTGAGGTGTCATCAGTGGGAGCCAGACCTGATCCAGAAGTGATACCATTATTATCCCAAAGTGCTTTGCATTATTATTATTATTATTCAGGCCTCCAAGGAGTTAAAAGACTCATCGAGGGAGGTCCTTCCTAAGACATAAAGTCTGTCAAGACTCATCAAGGGGAGGTCCCCCCCCTGAGAAACACAAAGTCTATCATACCACTCTTTAAACTCACTGACCATTCTCGCTCCCACCACTCCATCAGGCAATGCATTCCACAGCTCAACCACCCTCCACACAAAGAAACCACTCCTTACCCTCTTGCTCACAGTTTCCTTTCGTAACTTCCAGGGATGGCCTCTTGTCATCACTCCTTCCCGCTGTTCAACCAAGCGAAAGAACTCCCCAGTGTCAACCCTGTAACCACCTCTCAACAGTTTAAAAGTCTCAATCACATCACCTCTCCTCCTATCCACCAAACTCTGCAGTCCACATTCTCTCAGCCGATCCTCATAACTATCCTTGTACAGTCCTGAAACCATCTTTGTCATCCGTCTTTGTATCCTTTCCACAGTTAATTTATCCCCTTCAAATCCTGGGGACCAAATCTGAGAACAACAGTCCAAGTGTGGTCTGATCAGAGACTTATACAACGGAATGATAACCCTCTTATCTCTGCAGGTCAGTGTCCTTCTCATAATAGCAGCAATCCTCTGTGTTACCTTCACCACCTTTGCAATATGTCCCCTAAACTTCAGGTTTCTATCAATCATCAACCCCAGATCTCTTGTCTCCCCTACTTCCTCCAGTATAACTTCTCCCATAGAGTATGCAGCATCCCATCGATGTTTCCCAAACCTCAAGACCTTACATTTTGCTGCATTAAACTGACACCCCCATTCATTTGCCCATCTATCTAGCTTATTTAAATCCTCTTGCAGGGCTACCACATCTGCACCATTACTAATGATCCGTCCTAGCTTCGCATCATCCGCAAACAACTGAATATCCCCCTGCAATCCACTGGCTATGTCATTGATATAAAGGTTAAACAATATAGGTCCTAGTACTGAGCCCTGTGGAACCCCACTTGTAACCCTCTGCCTCCTGGAAATTGCTCCACCATACACAACTCTCTGATACCTATCAGACAGCCAATCCTGAATCCAGTTGACCAATCTGACATCCAGACCCATGTGCTGCAAATTAAATATCAGCTTATCATGTGGCACCCTGTCAAATGCCTTCGCCGAGTCTAAGAAAATTGCAGTATATGCCTTTCCCTCATCTAATGTTCTTGTAACTTTATTATAAAAGGCTAGCATATTGCTAAAACAAGAGCATCCTTTCACAAATCCATGGTGATTCTCACAGATAACATTACCCTCATCTGCCCAATGCTGTATACGGTCCCTCACTACTTTCTCCAAGATCTTAACAACTACTGATGACACACAGACTGGCCTATAATTAGACACTTCCAGTCTGTTACCACCCTTATGCAATGGCACTATCTTACCTTCCTTCCATTCCCTGGGCACCTTTGCCAAAGCCAGACTTTCATTGAAAAGCCACGTTAAAGGCACTGTCAATTCCCTAGCACATTCTCTCAAAACTCGTGGTGAAATACCATCCAGTCCCACAGCTTTACTGACATCCAGATTACTCAGTATCTGAAACACACTCTCCTCCTGTACCTCCAGACCTCGAACCAGTCCTATCCCTCTAGCATTAAAACTGACTCCTCTAGGATGAAATACTCCAATAAAGTGTTCATTGAACAATTCCACTATGTCCTCTGCATTAGTCACTCTATTCCCATTTTTATCCCACAATATCATTCTTCCACAGTCATTTCTCCTCCTACTGGCCACATAGCTAAAAAATTCCCTAGGATTTTCTTTGGATCTTAGGGCCAATCTCCTCTCATATTCCAGTTGCGCTTTCCTTACCACACTAGTCACTCTTCTGGCCTGTGTCTTATATTCCTCATACATCTCTTCACCTGTCTCCTTATATCTCTTCCACAGCCTCTTTTTCGCATGCAATTGCTGTTTAATATTGTTTGTCATCCACTTTACTCCAAATTGCGTCCTCTTCTTCACTCGTGGTATACAACTTACCATTGCTGATAACAAATATTCTTTCACAATTTCCCACGCACTAGTGATATCCCGGCCTTCCAATTCTTCCCTCCATGAAATTTCCCGAAGTTGACGTCTAAGACTATTATAATCACCTGCCTTATAATTCCACATAAGTTCCCGTCTCTTTGATACTCCTGCATGTCTATTCATTTTCCAAGTCAACACCATATGGTCACTCTCTCCAACTGGTGGGAGAGACGTCAACTCAGTTATTATCAACTCTTCTGATGCTATAACCAAATCCAAAACTTTTGAACCTCTTGTTCCCTCTGTTACATGTTGCCTAAGACATTTGTCCCTCAAGAATTCTAGAAATTCCATTCCCCTATTGCTACATGCATCTTCCTCTCTCTAATTTATACTACTGAAGTTAAAATCTCCCATAACAATCATTCTTCTTGCACTTGCCAAACTTAGCTGTCTAAGCATCTCCTGGTCCCCATCCTCTGTGCTCCTGGGTCTGTAGCAACACTCCACTAAATATCCTGTCTTGCCTACCTCTACCTCACACCATACGCTCTCAAAATCATTTGTCTCACTTCCTTCCAAATTCTCCACTCTTAGAGGACATAGGTCATCACTTATCATAAGCAGTACCCCACCACCACGCTTTCCCCTCCTATCCTGACGAAAAATGCTATACCCAGCGACTTCTATTCCTGTTGTTATATCCCCTTCTGTCAACCACGTCTCAGTGATCGCAATAATTTTTGGCCAGGCTGATGCTATCTGAGCCACCAATTCCTCTCCCTTATTCCGGATACTCCTGGCATTAGTATAAAGCATATAAATGCCATTGTTTCTATACCCAGCATTATCCCTTCTAGACTCCACTGGGCTCAGTGTTACCTGACATTGTCTCCCTTCTCCCAAGTATCCATTCCCACAAGAGGCCATCCCTGCTATCATCCTCCCTGGGACACACTGACTCATTCAGAACAGCAATCTCTCCAGATGCCTACCTCCTTCCTCATTCAAATGTAAACGGTCTCTCGCATACAATTCCTCTCTTTCCTCAAACACACTCCAAGCATCCACATATACCAGTCCTCTCTTGTCACACATTCTCGCTATTATGCCATTCAATATCACCGCTCTTCTGCTCAGCTCATCATTATCATACCTAGGCAACATGCACACTATTTTTCCTCTCTCTGTCTTCTTCCGTACAGTCTCAAGCAAAAATCTCATATCTCTCGCTGCCCGACTTACATTACCACTCAAGTCATTCATTCCTACCATCACAATCATCTCATCCACCCTTTCACCTCTCTTAATTGCCATAGCCACCCTTTCTATTGTTCCTCCTGGCAAACACTCCTCACACATCCTATCTTGAACACCACGGATCATTGAGTCGCCATACATTATACCTCTTACCATTCCCTCGCTCCTATTGTTTCCATTCTCTCCTCTTCTTTCATTCCCATACCTCTCTCCTACTACTGTTTCCATCCTCTCGTCTTCTAGCATTCCCATACCTCTCTCTCATTCCATCTCTCCTACCGTTTCTATTCTCTCCTCTTCTAGCACTTCCATATCTCTCTCATTCCATCTCTCCTACTGTTTCCATCCTCTCGTCTGCTAGCATTCCCATACCTCTCTCTCATTCCCTCTCTTCTACTGTTTCCATTCTCTCCTCTTCTAGCACCCCCATACCTCTCACTCATACTCCCTAAATTCTCTCTCTCTCTCTCTCTCTCTCCTACTCTGATTCGCCTTGCATTTATCTCTTCCATTCTCCTAATCTTATCTTTCATACTTCTGCTCTCATTCACAAGACATTCCACCTCCTCTTTCAGCTCATCTATCTCCCTCTGCAGGTCAGTCACTCTTAATCTAAATTCACTCTCCCAAACAAAACCATCTCCTAAACTTTCACAGTCACTCACACCTTCCACACTATCAACTATTATTTTCTCATTCTCTCCTATCACACTACTTGTCTTCCTACATTCATTCCCCATTTCTGGAGCAACAAAGTCGAATATCGATATATCTAATGTACTTATTTCCTCCAAATGCCTGCATTTTGCGCACATACGCTCTCCACTCTCTTTAACAAGCCACATGTAATTCCCGAGATGCAAGTACTGCATGCCACAAAGTCCCTTATGATATTGCTAATAATTGAGTTCTTAAATGGCAGAGGACTTGGCGTTACGCCACTTGCGACTACTGCTGAATCCACCATCGTTCCTTACTGCCGAGTAGCGTAATCTTTAATAATTATTCAATTAATAAATAAGAGGAAAAAAAAGTACAAACATCAGAACATTTAAGTACTAAATATAATTAAATAAAATGAAATATAACTAAATACAGTAACTTAGCTTCCTTTTGTCTTCCACCATTATGCGTTCGATTCCGACGGTACCAAAATATATTATATCGCGACAGCAACTAACTTCCAAAAAACAACCACTGAAGTACACTCGTATTCAGAGAAACAATTTAGCACTCAAAAACATAGAAAAACGGGGAAAAAAGCGGACTATTCACCGATTAAAAATCACTTTCTTCTGCACAGCTCAAATTCACCGCCACGTGCTACAGTGACGCTAGCACCACTCCTAAGGCAAATGATGTGAAGTCATTAGCCTCTATATACGAGTTGCCCATGTATTAATGTATACATATACATTGAACAACAATGGTCCAAGGACTAAACTCAGGATACACCACTAGACATCTTAAATCTGACAGATTCACATCCACCATATACCACTTTTTGATATCTGTCTGTCAACCATTCACTTATCCAAATCAAGAGTTTATATTCTAACACCACATTCTCCAGCTTATGCCACTCATGTGGTTTCCTATCAAATATCCCTTAGCAATATCTAGCATTATTGTAGTGTTATATATTAAAAATATAAAAAAGTAAAAACAAAATAAATCCAGGTCCCTGAAGACAAAAGATAGTTATAAAGTTTTATTCTAGTAACTGATTAGAGAAACTTTTTTAAGCAAGTTCCAGAGTCAGTCAATCTCTGGTACAGGCAAGTAAGGTTTCCTCACTGGAACCAAACCCAAGTTTTTAACCCCACGAGTCAAGAAAATCAACCACAGAACTAATGCTATTTCAGAACAATAATACACAGTGTTAGGGACCACAAGGTGACAGCAGTTCTCCACACCTCTCTTCCCCAGATGCCTATTAAAATCACTGTTAGCCTTTGGGCCAGCTATATATGAAAGCTAAGGATGAAAAATGACTGCCCACTGGCCTTCAAAAAGTTAAGGCCAAAGAGCCTAACTTAGATGAAACTTTTAAAAAGGCATTAGTGGTTTTAAAATAAACCCACTAATGTCTTTTATTCCCCAAAAGGACTAGGCAGAGCTCCTTTGGTTCTAACTTTCTAAAGACAGATTGGCAGCCAGTCTCCTTCCTTTAGCTTTCTGTCCTCTCCATCATTTGAATGACTGAGCTCAAGCTATCAATGAATCAAGACTGAAAGAGTCTGCCGTCATCTTGTAAACCTAATACTCATATTACTATCTGCAATAATTTGTTTTGTGGTCAATTTTTGAGAAATATGGACAAACCTATGTTTCCTGAAAAATATTTTACCATGATAAAGATCAAATACCTCAGGAAAACCAGCTAAAGAAAAGACTTAGAACAAGTTTTGCTAGTTGGTAACTAGAACTGAACCCATAATGATATTTCATTGGCAGCCTAATGCTAAAGAAGCAAACACCATGTCCACAGGAGTGCATAAGCACCCTATCACAAATTATATATTATTATTATCTTGAGGTCTTTTCGGTCCTGAGTAGTAGAGTGAATATCTTTTCTCTCTGACCTGCAGGCCATGGAGTTATAAGGTGCAAGTATAACAACTACTGCTCTCCAATTACTGAGAAACCAACAAAACCACAAGACATAAGGGGTGTCAAGTGATCAAAGTTGTCAGAAGTGTATGGTGTTAATCTCATGATGATGCGCTATGGAGATAAGAAAATACTATGCAGATAAGATAACAATATCAACTTCAAAAAATAAAATAAAATAAATGACAAACAAAACACCAAGCAACATTGTTTGTTGTAATAATAATATACCATATATAGTATACTTAGATAGTATTCCAGAGATCATAAATACAGGTACAGCAACGATTTTCCGGCACCCTTGGTTCCAGAGCCTTGTCAGACCAATGGAGGTCATACAATAATAATTCACCTGTACATCTTTTGATCCACTAATTATACCTCTTCCATGTCACTAAAGCACTATGGAGTGCTTTAGACACTTAGACTTGCACTTGCAGTTAACACCACCACTGTGAACTGGCTCTTGCTAAAAAACGCTAGTTTTGGTTAAATATAAGCAAAATAAACTAAGAATATTACTAAAACAAAGAGCCAAAATGCTTTAGTTGGGCTATGAAAAATTATATAAACAAAGTGAATATTAGATCCAGCATTATTTCAAAGTCAAATGTAGAAACTATGAAAGTTGTTTTTGTAAGGTAAGTTGCCAGAAAGCTTATGGAAATACATTCACATGTGTACAGAGCAAGGGAGTGTATTTCCATAAGCTTTCTGATCAACTTACCTCACGAAAGATGTTAGAAGTTTTTTCCACTTGGTTAGACTATAATAAATTTAGTTTAATCCTTTATCCAAGTGTAAGCAAACAAAGTTTGCGCCTTAAGTATTTTCAGGACTCGTGGTAAAGGTGGACTAAGCTCTCATCACTTGTTTTAGAATCTCTCGTAATGCAAAGCACATCTCCTTGCAGACATGTATAATGCTATGCATTAAGGGAAGGGCCACTACCCAGAGGTGGTGATACTAAGGTGGAAATACCTCTGGATCCGGTTCCCACTGACGAGACCTCAATAAAGGTCCAAACCGGTCTGGGTAGTGGCCCTTCCCTTAATGCATAGCATTATACATGTCCGCAAGGAGATGTACTTTGCATTATTGGAGATACTAAGACAAGTGATGAGAGCTTAGTCCACCTCTACCACGAGTTGCCTCAGTCCTGAAGATACTTCAGGCACAAACTTTGTTTGCTTACATTTGGCTAAAGGATTAAACTAAATTTATTACCTTACGAAACTTTCATAGTTTCTACATTCGGCTTTGAAATAATGCTGGATCTAATATCCACTTTGCTTACATAAGCTACGAATAACCCAGAATCAAAAGATTACCATCAAGTGCAGATGGAAATAATTAAGCAAGCATGTGCAAGAGCAGTGCCATCTGTGGCAGATAATCACAGGAATATCAAGTGTGCTATCACAATTGTGTGTTCGGACTACAAGAGTGCCAGACCATCCACTGCTGGAAAATCGACGATGTACCTGTAGTATAATTAGATTTTGCAAAGACTTTTGATAAATTACCACATGATAACTTCATAGTTAAACTGGAGCAGATGGGGTTGGATATTACATGTGCACTGGACTGGAGATCGACTATCTGACAGGTATCAGCAAGTTGTGTACGATTTTGAGATCTGAAAGAGAAGAGTCACTAGTAAGGTGCCTCAAGAGTATGTTTTAAGGCTATTACTGTTTAACCTGTATGTTGATGATACTGGGGAAGATTTGAAAGGAAATATTCCATTTTTTGCAGATGTGACAAAGTTGGAAAGAACTATGAGGAGTAGAGCAGATGTTATTGTTTTACGACAATAGAACTTGAATAGATTAAATGAACAAGCACAGGAATGGGGATACTAGTTCAATGTTGAAAAGTAGGGAGTTTTAAAATTTGGAAAACACAGATGGGATGCAGAGTTTACACTTGGCGAGGTTATTATAGGATCAAGGTTAAAGAAGTTTTTCATAGAATGGTGAAGAACAAGAGGTCATCCCTGGACACTGGTGAATGACTGAAATGCATTATCTGAGAGTATGGTGTCAGCAGACAATTTTAATGTATTTAAGTAAGGAATGATGAGCTGTGTTAACAGAGAGAGACCTCCCATGATGAGTCCTTAACTCCATGGGGATCTGGGAATAATAACAATGGTAATAAAAAAAAAACTCTAAATTTCTGTACCATGTACATAATATGTCCTGCTGTATATGTACAAGTTTTCAAAATTGAGTTTCGAGTTGCGCGCACATAGTAAGGGCAACGCGGCGGTTTGATAACGTAACACTTTTTTTTTCATGAAAATTTCTGAATAATATCGGTAAAGATAAACATTTAAAGTCAATGATAAGGCATATAACAATAATATAACACACAGTACCACACACGCTGTCACCAAGAAGCATCCTCTCTCATTCTTAAGATGAATCATTAATTCTTAGGATGAACACAAACTTCATCCTAAGAATTAATAAATTGCAATTCCTAACATCCAAAGACACCTTAGGAAATATAAAGACACTGAAATCTTCTGAATAATATCACCCCTACGAAAATAAAAACACCCACCCAACAGCACGTGAAATCATCGTGTCACTATAACACAAACTAAAAGCCAGTGGGAAATGAAGAAAAAAACAAACTAGTAAACATAACAGCAACCAACCAATAAAACACTTCCGGTACGTCAACCACGTGATACAAGGTATGTCACGTAGCAGTAGCGCACTCAGGATTTAATATTAATCTTGGGGGGGAGGGGGGAACCAGTTGAGTAGACGATTTGAGAATACATACTACGCATCGCATACGACCTATGATTGAGCATCTGCAATGATCGCTAATTCATAAGTAGTATAGAAATAGAAGACACGACACAACGTAAATAAAAAAATGAATTTTTATTAGGAAAAGATTTTTGGAAAATTTTCTAGTGTTTTTTCCCTTTTTCTTTGGGGGAAGGGCCCCTTCTCCCCACCCCCCGGGTGTGCCACTGTCACGTAGTTTTGTTGCTTTCTCAGTTGTCAGATAGAAGTAGCTGCATGTACCCCTTCATTACCAGTTTTCTTGTAGTACAGCTTACTAGGAGAAAACTGTACAACTTTCTTTTGCAATTTCGCATTCATCTATTGTTTTGCACCAGCTAAATATTTCCCTAAACTAGTTAACTGATGTACAGTATATCCATTTATTTTTTACCTTCATCCAAAAATGCTTCAGGCAAAAATACTTTCAACAGTAAGGGCGCAGTAAAACTTCGGAATTTCGTCGACGCAATTCACTGGAAGTAGTCAATAACAAATTCTTCTTGCGGACGTGAACTGAAGGTTACTACAGTACAAAACACACGGTATGAAATAATACCGGAAGTAAATACCTTCAAATGTAGTTACCAGATAACTGCTGTAGTCAACGTACACGTATACTTCATGAGTCGTCTACATATCGGACCCAGGATATTAATCACAAAGCTCTGTTAAGCAGAGCTTGAAAGTAGCGTATACCTTGAGGGCATCAAATACAATGGTGAGAATAAAGGTTGAGTAACAAAGGTCCGCCTTATGTTTATGGCCAGAATAATTACAACTAACTGGATTATGGTAAACGTAATTCAACTGCGTAAAAAATGGGGTAATGAAATAATATTAATAGCATTCCCTTTTCCTTCTTCGATTGGAATAAAAACAACGGTAGTAGTTAGGCGCCCTCTTCTACTGTTAAAGAAATGTGGATATAGGAGACAAGAAAAATAATTAAAATACAGTAATGCACTTTATAACAGCAGCAAGTTATATTCATTTTTATTACATTTACGCTACCAGTTGACATGTCAGTGCCGAACTTACACTCTCCCTCAAATTGGCCCTAATTTTTCGGGCCCCCAGCTAGCGCCTCGTGCACGTGTTCCCAAGTGCAGTCCTCATAGATTTAGCTTCCTTTTCTGTTCTTGCAACTGGAGAACGTTATATAAGTCTGGGTAATTAAATTTCTCTAAAATTTGGAAATTTTTAGTTCTCTTTTTACAAACAAATTTACGTCCTTCCGGAAGACATTCCATCAATATACAGTATATAGTAGATTAGTGGTTGCAACAATCACTTTATTTTGATTATTTGTGCGAAAAAAAAAAAAAAGAATAGAAAGAAAGAGCAGCACTAGAAAACATTAACGGTAAGGTAAAGGACTAATTGTCTTGGCTGCCACTAATGATCCGAGAGGATGTGAAGGGGTGTTGAACGAGGCAAAACTGAAGATCAAGAACGTGAAGAGTGTAAGTCTCCTGCCGCGCTTTGATAGAGGCGAATTGAGGAGGATGGCGTTGATAGTAAACGAATCAATATGCAAATTATGCAGAAGGAATGATGTAGAGTTTGTGGACCTATGGCCCGTGTTTGACAGAACGAAGAATTTGTATAAAGTGCATCTAAATGGTTTTGGTATTAGGTAACTAGAGAGAGCTTTGTTCACCGAGCATGCTGAAGCGCAAATTCAGGAAAACTTAAGCAATTAGGGTGGATGCAAGGGAATGTGTGAAGACACCCATGAGGCGAGTGTGAAGACACCCATGAGGCGAGTGTGAGAACGACCAGTTGCGGAATCTAGTCTTTCAAACAAAAATATTGAATAGGCTAGTCAATTCAGGAAGTAAAAGTGATTGGAGGGGGGGGGGGGTAAAGGGATACTGCAGTTTCTATATCCTAATGCCAGAAGTTGGGAACAGAAGGGGGAAGTTTTTGGCATTGGTTAGTGCCACATTGCCAAAAGTTATTTATAGGCATTAGTGAGACTTGGCTAACAGCAGATGATGTAGTTACAGGGATAGTATGTGAAGGGTTTATTATTTTCAAGGAAGATACAGAAAATGGGATGGGGCAGAGGCAGTGGCACGCCAAGGGTATTTACCGCCCGGGTGCAAACTTTTATCGGTCGCTCCTAATACTGCATTGTATAACCCAAATTAGATATTAGCTACATAAAATGCCGCCCTATCAATGTTGTCGCCCGGGTGAGGTGCACCCTCGGGTTGGCGCGGCCCTGGGTAGAGGGTATGTATGCTAATGATGATAACAGGTGAATTGCAGCCAAAAAAAAAGAAGCAGAAGGGGTGGCTGTTCGTTTGAAGCAGTCTGATGTAAGATCAAGACGAATAAGACAAAATATACTTTGGTTGCTGCTATAGGCCAGGGGAATCCAGGATTATCTAGAAGACATGCATCAGCAAATTAGTATAATGAGTGCAGGTCGAGCAGTGGTGGCTTGTACATAAGAACTGTGACATTGCAGCAACCCCAAGGAAAAAACGAAAAAATTAAATTTTGTTTGTGTTTATAAATAATAGCAATGATTATAACATTATATAAATGCAATACAACATATTAAAGGTTACAGGTTATGTTTCGACTAACGCTTTAGATTACGAAACAAATCTATTGCGATCTAATGCAGTGTCGGAATTATCACGTTCGGTCAGTTTCGGCTAGACTCTCCGATATTCGTTTGCACTTGTCACGTAACAAGTGAATCCGGCACTGCTCGTTGAGCAGTGTCGCTACAAATAAATTGTATACTTGCGCACGTTATTTCTGTGAGATACGAAACTTTTATTATTGGTGTGAAATATTTTTGCCGAAATAATAAAAGTTTCGTATCTCACAGAAATAACGCGCGCAAACATACAATTTATCTGTAACGACACTGCTCAACGAGCAGTGTCGGATTCACTTGTTACGTGACGAGTGCAAACGAATATCGGTGAGTGTCGGAATTATCACGTTTGGTCAGTTGCGGCTAGACTCGCCGATATTCGTTTGCACACGTCAGATTCACTTGTCACTGCATGTAACAAGTGAATCTGACAGTGAAATATTTTGGGCAAAAATATTTCACCCTCTCCACGCACATACACCCATAATAAAACTTTGGTATCTCACAGAAATAACGCGCGCAAGCATACAATTTGTTCGTAGCAACACTGCTCGTTGAGCAGTGTCGGATTCACTTGTTACGTGCAGTGACAAGTGCAAACGAATATCGGCAAGTCTCAAAATTCTCGAAGTATGTAAATTTACATATTCTCGAATATGCAAATTTACTTATTAATAAATTGGTTACTGATTAGGAAAAAATGAATTATTTTTTTATTTTGTATATGCAGCTAAATTTTTCACCGGCCGCCACTGAGGTCGAATGATTATTATGGGGAGACTTCAACTATGGTGATACAGATTGGAAGGAAGAGAGATCACATGACAAGAAGGAAATGGAAGTTATACACCTACTGAGAGATAATTACTTGAGGTAGCATATGATGGAGGGGACTCGAGGTGCAAGTGTATTGGATCTGGTCATAGGATCAGAAGAGCAATCGGTAACTAAGGTGGCCACATTGTCTCCGATTGGGGAAACTGACCATGCAGTTTGGAGATTGCAAAAAATGAGGAATATTCTGTCAAGGAGTATATGTGTGGAACTACAAGGCAGGTGATTATGACAAGCTTAGGAGGAAGCATGAAGCTGTGCCATGCCACAAAACCCTGTAAGAAAGATGTTAGTAGTGCCTGGGAGATAGTTTTTAAGGGACATCTAGGGGAAAGCTATATTAAATTGTATAGCTAACGTAAGGAGGATTAATCATGTGGGAGTTGCACAGATGAATAATATTATTAACCATGAGCTTCAGAAAAAGAAAATGTTTTTGTGAACGGTTGGTGGTCTTCTGCGATAAATCTTCAGATTCCATAGATACCCATATAAAGTTTATTACAAACCACATATAACACACAGATTATATATGAAACAATATCAAGCTAGATACTCGCATATCTATATATACCTTAAAATATATATACGTTCTCAAAATGTGTTTATATTTAATTGCCAATACACTGAAATGAATATAAATGTTTTATATTCATGTTTTATATAAATGTGCAGGTGTGCGTAGCTGGTTCGAGAGCAAGAGTGAAAGCAGAAGGTGACCTGTCGGACCCGTTTCAAGTACAGACCGGTGTGAAGCAGGGTGATGGGCTTTCTCCGATTCTCTTCAATCTAGTGTTGGAGAAAGTAATTAGAAACACATAACAAGTGGCAGGTGGAGTCGACATGGGGGTGCAAGTTAGGATTCTTGGCTACGCGGACGACCTGAACGTCATGCGCATCAACGGGACGACGCAGTGGCATTGGTTACTACTATTGAAGAAGCTCCAGAAGAAGTTGGCCTGAAGATACACTCCGAGAAGACAAAATACCTTTTTTATGAGTCGCCATGCTGCTCAAGATCCAGAGGGAGCTGCACAGTTTGAGAGGGTGAAGTATTTAGGTACTTGGGTTCTTTCAAGACTGAAGACAACAAAGTTGAGGCTGATGTCCAGAGTCGGGTAAATGCTACGAATGTGGCCTATTATCAGGTGCGTCCCCTTTTCGCCTCGCGCTTGCTGTCTTGGACTACAAAGATGGGACTATACAAGACTTTGATCAGGCCTGTTCTCCTCTACGGTGCTGAAGCGTGGACTCTCACAGCGAGACAAGCCGATCACCTGAGAGTATTCGAGAACAAGATGCTACGACGTATCTATAAAGGGATCATGGCAGCGGAGTCTGGAGGAGGCGGTCCAATGCTGCCATACACGCTTTATACAACTCGGCAGACGTCTTGATGGAGCTGCGAGCCCGGCGTCTTCAGTGGCCGGGACACCTGTACCATATGGGTCCCGAAAGGATGTGAGACAAGTATGGGAGACCGAGAAGGAAATGGGCGGATCAGGAGAAGGAAGACCTGCAGACTGTCGGGCTGGAGACCAGAACGTGGTGGACAGTCGCAGGGGACCGTGCCCAGTGGCAACATGTGGTGCTTGAAGCCGAAAGTCTCCCCCGGGCTGATAGCGCCTGGCTAATGTAATGTATAAATGTTTTAAGCAGTGGCGGTTCGTGGCTTGAAATCGTGGGGGTGCTGCAACTTTCGAAATATACATACACACTGAAAATACAGTGTATACGTGTTTGGATAAAATATCAAAATTATGGTAAAAATTAAAAAAAAAAAAATTAAACATGAAAAAATATTGTTTATTATCGATAAAATTATACAGTTTGGTATAATTCAAAATTACTTAAAAATAAAATCTATTATCATAACCCCAATAATGTTCGAAAATAAAAACTATAACAAATGTTATGTGTTTAATGTCCAGATATTTAAAACACGATTTTAAACACGATAAGCACTACGAACACTGTACTACTGGCGCAAACTGCATATAAACAACAGACTGCGCGACGTACAGTGCCGCATTGCGCTAATAGCTCGCATCTCAATATGAGGTGCAAATGCTTGCGCGCGTAGCAATATGACACGGTGATAAACACAGTACTGTCAGCGTCCTTCGCCCTCCTAAGTGCTACAAGATGGATTTTTATTATTTTTTATACAAAATAATTGAAATGTGTAGGATTATTGATGATAAAATTAAATATTACAAGCAAATATAAATAAATTAATAAATATATTTATATATCGAGAAAAATTGGGTGTGCTGCAGTTCCGTAGTGCCTATGCACGAACCGCTCCTAGTTTTAAGGCAACGAGATTAAGAGGGAAAAAAACCCCATAAACTTGATGATGTATTACCATGTCGTAAGTGCTATAAGAAACAGGATGTAAATATTGATGATGATGTTAAGTTATTTTATTATTATTATTATTTTATTATTATTATTATTGTCTGAAAGCGTTCGAGAGCGAAGAAAGAAGTTTTTAAAGAGAAATTATTACGTGAACAATGAATAACTTGTTTTATGTGTGTGTGGATGCTTTTCTAAGGTACATATAATTTGTAAAATTTACTTCTGCACTTCTGGATATAGTACGAAACAGATATTCATTGATATATGCCAGATCACATAAATAGAATATTTGTCTAATGCAATTTAAAATATGTGCCGATTTTTATTTCGCTTAATAAAGATGAATAAAAATTTATTATGATTATTCAGCAATCAAAATGTAGTAACAACATTAGTTCCGCAAATGAATTTATTAGCAATATATTTAAATCCCCTAAATTCATTTTTAACATAATTTATTTAACTTCATTTTTCGTAGCATAGTACTCGATACGTTGAGCAAGTATATCCATCCAGAATACTTTCTTGAGATTATTCGCACTTACTGAGCGAAATGAATTTTTTTTTTTTTAATTTTACTTCACGTACACATGTCCTCCCTTGGGAGTTGCTTTTCTTTTTATCATATTGTTATTCTCCGTTAGAACACTGGTATACAGAAGTCAACATTTTAGTACCCTCCGAATCTAGTTTGGGAAGCAAGGAGCCTTTATGAAAGTTCTTCAACTGAAAGTAAGAATCGTAAGGAGGTAAGAAATCCCCACACTCCTGGACGATCGAAAGCCTCCATAACTCAGTATCGACAATGTTCCTTCTAGTTGGAAGAACATGGATTGGAATCCTGAATAGGACACGACGAACCTTTAGAGAGCATTACAACTAATTTTCTTATTCAATTAACTGTTTGCTTCATCACTGTGTTGCAAGACAACCAGATTATATTCGGACTATGCAATGTCGAATTTGAGGGTTAATTAAATTTCAGGAAAAAGAAGGGATGTGATAGAGCCATATAAGATTTTGCAGGATTAGATATATGAGGGATTTTTCAATCCATGGGAGGATGGGAAAGAAGATGGAGTTATTATAAATAGAGTAACAGAGTAATTAGTAAGGAGGGAAGTTCTACTCTTGCTGCATGAGTGTAACATGTTACCTGAAGTGGCGAAAGCATTGAGAGTAAATTACTTTTAAGAAGCGGTGATGGACACATTGTATAAGGAATGGGCTTCTTACGATCCTAGGACTAGATTAAGGTAATTATTGATAAATGCCTGCGTTAACAATCTTGCTTAGAAATGTTCCCACGTTGCTTAATTCAAATTTTAATTCACTTTTTTTTTTATAGTTGATTTCACCTTTTTTTCCCTTTTTCCAGTTCCGTGAACCCTGCAGTATGAATTCTAATAAACCTTCAAAGAAATGAAAAGCTATCATCTAAGAAGAAAAAAGAAGAAAAGTCAACAGTTCTGAGAGAAGATATAACAGCGGATTTAAAACGAAGTATATAAATTGGTGACTGGACTGTGAATGAACACTTCATACCATTACGGACAATACTGAAAAAAAAAAAAAATTAATAATCAAGTGATTCCAGAAAACGCAAATAATCAGGTATCAGAAATTCAACGACAGTCCATGTATCTGACAATGTAAAACTGACAGGAGAAGTTGTCGAAATTTAACAAGCATATCTAGGCAGGGCCGGCGCTACCGCATAGGCAAACTAGGTATTTACGCAGGACGACAAATCGCAAGGGGGAAAATTTTCATAAATTTATACAAAATGTTCATTTTATGTAAGGGGGGGGGGGAAAGGAGCATCAAATGCATGTCTTACCCCTGGCGACATAAACTCTAGCGTCGGCCCTGTATACTACTAAGGTGTCCAAGGTAGTTCATAGGATTACTTGGTTATTGAAGAACATATTAACATGCAGAAATAAAGAAGTTATTATTTCTCTTTATAAGGCGTTGATATGTCCACATGTGGATGACTGTGCTCAGGTCTGGTGACCTGCTGGATTTCTGGAGATGAAGTCGTAGAAAGATTCAGATGCGAGTGACCAAGATGGCGAACGGTATGAGGAATACTCTCTATACATTGATAGATTGAAAGTTTTTTGGGTTGCAGAATTTGGTTCATAGGCGGAGAAGAGGGGATGTAATAGATACATTTAAGTTACTGAAAGGTTTTTTTTATCATTAATGCAGGGGAAATATTTCAACAGCTGGCTGGTGGTGTAAGAACAAGAGGTCCTCTATGTAAATTAAGTTACAGTATAGTAAACTAAGGTGTGAGGACTAGATTTTTTTGGTTGAAGAGTGTAGATAGAGTTATACGTTGCCAGACTCAATCTGAGTTCTTCATCTGTTAACTAGTTCAAGGAAAGGTATGATAGATATTATGTAGATAGTATGGGTCTCACGCGATGAGTCTTTGGACTCCATAGAAGTGTTCGTATTATAATAATAATACGATAATCGTTCATAATTATCCAAAATAAAATTCTTCAGGAACCAAAAATAAACCTACCGCTAAGTGTGTAACTAGACATAATTAATATAATAATTCTGAGATGCTTAAGAGTCAAAGCTGGAGAACTGGGAGGAGACTTCAGCATGGCCTTTTCAGAAATGCAGAGAGCTGACCAAGGCTTCGGATCTAATGTCCGATCCTCAACTTCTCGTGGTGCACTCCGTTACGCATCTACCTGAATACGGAACGAACAAGGAAGGGGTGTGAATTTGGAATTTAACTGACCAAACTGTATTCTTATTGGCTTGAACTGGACTCCAAAATGATGGAACAGCATGACAGGATTCATGACGGCTGGGCATCACCCGGTTAAACAAGCCCGCATTGTTTTAGTTAGGGGAAAAGGGTGAACAGCAAAAAGTCAGCTACTGGAACAAATCCCAACTCAACATCAGCAAAATTCAAGATTAGCACATCAACATAAGAAGCGTTAATAGAAGAGAAAGTGAACCAACAGAAGAAGAAGAAAAAGTGGATAAGTACCAGATCGACATAATAGGTGTTACCAAAACAAAGAAGAAACATTTAAGTTACTAAAAGGGTTTTATATCATTGATGCAGAGAAAATATCTCAGCCATTGGTTAGTGGTGGAAGAACAAGGTCATCCGTGGAAATTAAGTAAGAGTGTGGTTAACAAGGGTGTGCGGACTAGATTCTTTGGTTGGAGAGTAGTGAAAAAGTGGAATGCGTTGTTTGAGTCAGTTGTGAGTGCTTTGTCTGTCAAAGAGCTTAAGGAGAAGTATAATATATATTATGGGGATAGTTTGAGTCTCCCGCGAGAGTCTTCTGACTCCATGGAGATGCCCGTATAATAATAATAATAATAATAATAATAATAACGGATGCATGGTAATGCTATGAAGAATTCAGAAGGGAAAACGACGCGACAATAGTGGTTAAACTCTTTACGAAATCTTTATTTCAAACATGTAGTAAATATGAATCAGTGTGTCTGGTGTCACTTTAAATTACTGTTTCTTTCTAGTTTAATATTTTTACCACTTTTTAATGCCATAAAAATTTCGTAATTTCATATCACTAAAGTACGACATACGATCCATTAGTGAGTCCTTGATTGGGGGTCCAGCTTCCATGGATGTCCCCTAGTCCTCCTACAACCAGCCCTGTTCTCAAAAATATCTTCTGAATTAATTTTATAGAAACCCCTTCAGTAATTTGAATGTCTCAATCATATCTCCCCTCCTCCGCCTATCAACCAATTTCTGCAACCCACAAATCCTCAACCTGTTCTCATGAGGTTCATTCCACAGACCTGCTATCATCTTGGTCACTCGCCTCTGGATCCTCTCAACCTCCACTCATTCACCACTCTAAAAGTAAAGAACCCAGCTCTAACACTCTTATTAACCACACTCTTTCCCAGCTTCCATGGATGTCCCCTAGTCCTCCCACAACCAGCCATGTTCTCAAAAATATCTTCTGAATTGATTTTATAGAAACCCCTTCAGTAATTTGAATGTCTCAATCATATCTCCCCTCCTCCGCCTATCAACCAATTTCTGCAACCCACAAATCCTCAACCTGTTCTCATGAGGTTCATTCCACAGACCTGCTATCATCTTGGTCACTCGCCTCTGGATCCTCTCAACCTCCACTCATTCACCACTCTAAAAGTAAAGAACCCAGCTCTAACACTCTTATTAACCACACTCTTTCCCAGCTTCCATGGATGTCCCCTAGTCCTCCCACAACCAGCCCTGTTCTCAAAAATATCTTCTGAATTAATTTTATAGAAACTCCTTCAGTAATTTGAATGTCTCAATCATAACTCCCCTCCTCCGCCTATCAACCAATTTCTGCAACCCACAAATCCTCAACCTGTTCTCATGAGGTTCATTCCACAGACCTGCTATCATCTTGGTCACTCGCCTTTGGATCCTCTCAACCTCCTCCCCATCAAGAAGAAACCTAGGTGACCAAATCTGGGCACAGTAGTCGAGATGGGGGTCTTATCAAGGCTCGATACAGAGGAACAATAACATGCTTGTCTCTGCTCGTCAACGTATTCTTCAGCAACCAAGTGATTTGATGAGCTGATCTGGCCATTTTTGCAATGTGCCCCCTAAACTTCAACTCCTTATCCACCAACACTCCTAAATCTCTTGCTTCATCAATTTCCTGGAGTACAGTTGCACCAATGTAATAAATACTACAACATACTATCACTGGCGTCGCGTGCCTATTTAGGTTAGGTGTGTTGTCAGTCGCTTATGCAACCCGGCTACAAAATTCACGTCAATTTGACCATATGATTGCATTTTTATTGATGTATGAAAGTTTTAAGAGTGCATAGCGCATCAGCGCTCATCTTAATTGGTCCAAATCAATTAATTGTAGGATAACTTTGAATACTTTAATTTATCAATTAATATAGTTTTAAATATGGAAAGCATAAAGGTCAAATGAACAATAACTATCCTTCAGACACGTCGTTTATGTGAGAAGCACAAAGGGTTCATGCCGAGTGGTCAGATTAGATTATCATTGGCAAATACTAGAGTGAGACACGGATAATTTGAATTTTGATACGATTTTTAAATACAGTCATATGCTACGCACAGAAATCGGAAAAAGTAATCACTTGAGAAATTATCATTTTACCGGATTAAACAAAAGAAAGGCTGAAATAACTCGTTTTACTTATTTATTTATGCACAAGTTCCAACCTCCTTCGACTATAATCATACAATCCATGAAAGTTCAGGCAGAAAACAGGACATCAGTACTATTTCCCATTGTAAATATGAGTAAAAAAAAGTTATAAATTATTTATAAAAAATTATACATTAAAAAATTGTCTATATCGGTGTCCAAAACACGCCAGTTCACACTTCACGCACGAAACTCAGAAAACAAAAAACAGCAATTCATAACAAATGATGTTCATTTCGATTGGTTGACACACAATAACCAATCACAGCCACTGATTTTTGGGTGCTATTGTCTCAGCACCAGGGCTGCTACTCCTTGGGATTTTTCCCAAGATCTAGGAAATTTAGCCGCTATCTAGGGAGTTTTAATAAAAAAAACTCCCAAAATCTTGGGAAATTTGAACAAAAGTTTGAATTTTAATATTTTTGTCATATTTTACTATTATATTTACGATTTTTTTTTTTTTTTTTTGATAAATCTAATAAATAAACCGTTTTTGCTCTGTTCTGGTTTCGTTTTCCCTTTCTTATCACACAAGTTTTACATCGTTACATACATATAGTGCAACCTCTTGCAGTGTTATCGTAGAGATCCTTGTGTTTGTACAGTGTTTGACAAATGGTTTAAATTATCAATATTTTTACTTATTTTCATATTTATGGTGCTTCCAATCCAACCATATGGAGCCATCAAAGAAAAAACAGAAGTAGTATTCTCAAGTATTTAAAGAAGATTGGTTAAAATATCCTGAATTAAAAGATTGGCTGCAGCAAGACGTGAACAGCAAAGATACCAGTTACTGTAAGTGTTGTAATATTACATTTAAAAACGCAAACAAATCTGCGCTAATAAAGCATAAAGATTCAGGCCAAACATAAAAGTAATTATCAGTCTGCTAAGTCGACAGCTGTCATTATTACTCAATTTCTTAATAAGAAAGCGTCAATAGAGGATAAACAATTAGCTAGGAGTGAGTTAATAATTGCTACCTTCTTTTCTGAGCATAACGTCCCATTTTCTCATGTTTATCATTTTGTAACGATGTGTAAACACGCATTTCCGGATAGCCAAATTGCTGGAAAGTTGGCAATGAAGAAAACTAAACTTTCTTATGTTATTCAGGATGGAATATCATTCCATGAAAAGTCTCAACTTACCGAAATAGGCAAGAATTAAAAATTTTCAATTATAATAGATGCGAGTACAGATATCTCCGTCACTCAAATCTTGGCTGTTGTTGTACGGTATTTTGATACAGATAAAAAAGATGTAGCTGATGCATTACTAGACATAGTATGTGTTGTAGAGAACGGAAGTGCTAAAAGTCTTTACAGTGCTGTCAAAACTCTTCTGCTGGATCATGGCGTTCCCCTTAACTGTTCCTCCATGATGGGCGTTAACAATGGATTTCAGAAACTGTTGAAAGATGACACCCCATCTGTTTTTGTGATGGGTTGCGTTTGTCATTCATTTGCTCTATGCGCTAGTCATGCAGTCAGTGTTTTACCCTCATACTTAGAAGCTTTTCTAAAGGATTTAACCTACTTCTCCCGCAGTGCTATGCGGCAAGAGATCTTGTACTCATTCAAGAAGCTGCTGATATAGCTACACATAAAATTCCCAAACTTGCTCAACTAGGTGGCTGTCGAGGGAAAAAGTGGTATCAGCTATTTTAGAACAGTATGATGCATTAATTCTATACTTTCAAAATGAATCAAGGACAGATAAAATTGACAATGCCAAAAAATTTTATGATACACTTACTGACCTTGGAACCAGACCAATGCTTTTTTTCCTTCAGTATATTCTTGAAAAAGTAAATACACTTAATATAGATTTTCAATCAGAGCATTTCAGGTTACACCAACTATTCCTAAATGTATCAACAGAATATCTCAATTTACTTAGTTGCTTCATTAAAGATGAGATTTTAAGAACAGCTAAAGTATCGTAAATTGATCCAAGAAACCAAAACAACTATAAAAATGTCAATGATATTTACTTCGGTTGTAAAGCAACGGCGCACTTAATTAGAAACCCTTTCGAAGATAACTCTATTTTGTTGAGATTTAAAAATGATTGTTTAAAGGTTCTTGTGGAACTTAGTTCGCAAATAAAGAAAAGATTTGTCTTCGAAGAAGACAGCATTGTTGCAAAATTACGAATCTTGGACCCAAAAGTTGCTAGTGACCCTAGCCAGTCACCATCTACCATTATTCCTCTTGTTGCTCAATTCCCCTCACTTGTTGATAATATTAGGTCAAATAGATGATGAGTGGAGAAGTTATCGTCTCGTAGCATCAGATCTACCAATTCCTAAAGATATTGGCATTCCTCGACTGACATAAAAGATGGCTCGAATAATAATAAATATGGTTTACTGTCATATTTTATGACAAATCTTACTATTCTGCCGCATTCATCTGCATGCGTGGCACGAATTTTTTCACAAGTAAATATAAAAACAAAATTAGCTAATTCATTAAAAACAGAAACTGTGAGAGACAGAATCCTAGCAAAGCAGTGCTTAGAGAGACAAAATGCAACGTGTACTTCTTGGGAGCCACCGAGAACATTAACCAAGGAGTTGGAAAGTCACACAGTTCATAATAGATATAAAAATCGACTTAATACCGCAAAGCAGCAAAGGGAATGTGATCAATTACCAGAAGATATTGGCGAGGAAGAAGAGGGAGGAAATGTCAATTAAAGTAAGTTAGCATGTATTCTTCGCATAATATAAACTTATATATATATATATATTTTTTTTTTAATCAAAGTATACTTTGTTACAGGGAAAGAGAAAATTAATAAAAAAAAAGAGGAGAAATTGTAAAAGTTAAAGAGGTAAAAGGTAAAATGAATTGTCTAATTATTAAATTATACAATTATAATATAAACTTATAAATTTTTTTAAATGAGAGTATACTTTGTTACAGGAAAAGAGAAAGAGGGAATTAATAAAAAAAATTAATAAAAAAATGAGCAAATATTTAATTAGTAGGTAACTATTTAAATGTCAATTTTTTGTATTTTATATTATGTTTTTAATTTATGTGTAATGTTTTAATTAAACCATGCAGAATTATAAATTAATAAAGGCATATTTAAGTGCATAGTTTGAGTTGTTGTTTTTTTTTTTTGCATATTTAAGAGCATATTTCGGATGTTATAAATGTTTTTAGTGTATACTTGGACGCATATTTTGCACTTTTTTACGACCTAAAAATCAGAGCTCTAGTTATTACTACCTGGGGGATTTTTCCGTAATCTGGGGAATTTTTGAGGTCTAATCTGGGGAATTTCGAAAAATATGAGTGGCAGCGCACTCTGCCTCGCCTTTTCTAGGTGGTTTAAAACTACTGGAACACTAAGAATTTAACCAGCTGCGCTATCTCTATGTTTGTTCAAAGGGCTCAAAGGTGTGCCCAGGTATGCGGTCACAAATTTGCAGTCACATCATTGGTATATTGTGTTTAATTTTAGGAATCACGCGAAGCTAGGAAACAATTAGAGGAGTGTTTAACAGGAATAAATGCAAAAATATAATATCGGTGATACTGCTATTTTCGTGGGTGTGCACTGTACACCTAGCACGCCCGGAATATACACCCCAGTTTCTTTACTTTTGTTTATAGTAAACGATAAGAAATTCACTTTTTTTTAACCTAAAGACATTAGCTCTATGAAGAACACTTCAATGCAGTGCCACCTACTTTAAAGTATCTGTTTAAAAAACAGCAATTTTAATGTTTATTATTATTATTTTATTAAAGGCAGCAAAACATTAGTTGAAAATTATCTAACAGGAGAAATCACAGTTATAATTTTCGATTTTACTATTTTGAAACTAGCGTGAGGTAACAATAAAAATGATTTAATTTCTTTACTTTTCTTTTTTGTTATCATGCTAAGAAACACTTTCCTATTACCAAAACGAGAACGAATACACTCTTCATATTGAAAGTCCTTGCTCATCACACGAATTGCAAGAATTTCAGGTACACAAGACCTAAATGTGGAACGCATTTATTCCAAGAACAGGTTCCCACAACCTGTTACTTATTCACTCGCAAATACTGAGCTCTTTCCGACTTCACATTATATTTGCACATTGCTAATATTGCGACATACGAACATGTGAATTCAAATACTCCTTTTCTGACACAATTTAATAAAGGGGGGAAAAATTAAGTACCTGTAAAAAAACTGAATAATGGGATGAGATTTCACTCAATGTGGGAGAGTTTGTTCTATAATTCTCTCATGGTGTGACCTAGTCATATTGGGAAAGTATCTATTTAATACTATTATTATTACATACGAAAACCTCGATAGAGTCCGAAGATTCATTGCGGAAGATCTTTTGTACGTATGAACATGTAACTTAATTATGAAACAATCACAAACATCCGCGCGTGCGTGCGTGTGTGTGTGTGTGTGTGTGTGTGTGTGTGTGTGTGTGTGTGTGTGTGTGTGTGTGTGTGTGTGTGTGTGTGTGTGTGTGTGTGTGTGTGTGTGTGTGTGTGTGTGTGTGTCGTGCTATACCGATTTCAAGATTCAGTTCACAAACTTGGTGTGACATTTAGAGATAAGAACGTTCTCAATTCGATAACAACATGAAGATATACAGGGCATTATCCTTGTGCATTTTAAATAGAAGTCTGCTAGACACACTTCAAAATATGATAATCTAACATGGTCTAAATTATTAACAGGATGTAAATTTATGGATGGCCACAGGAAGAGAAAACCAAATGACTTACAGTATACAAATAGAGACATCTGTTCAGCATTGGATTGATACAAGATGCAGAACGATACTAGAATTATTTCTAAATACAGAATGTGCAAGTGGTTACCAATAGTTGCAGTTATGTAACTGAATTTTCTAGTCTTTCGCAACCGTTTTGTAGATCCTAAGAGACCTTAATGTGAGTCAGGACCGTAGTTTGGGAACTAGTGCTTTAAGCATCATGTAAATAGAGCCATCACGATGATCTCATTCAACAACGCAATTAAAGGCCAATTTGTGGCAGAGCTTCCACTGATTGATTATTTTTTCAATTCTTTAATTTAAATTACCGAGCACTTTTGTTCACTCAACAAATGACTGTTTATTAAGAATTTAATTAAAATATTTTAAGTGATAATGATTTTCATTGGCCCGGTGAACTGTCACTCTCCTGATTCAGGTCCTAATGGCTTGAAAAGTTTGGTCTCCTGAGCCGGAGTTTTCAAATGATTTGACCTTCGGTCTGCCCAATAAATGAAGTGTTACAGGTATATGACCTAACAAAAGTGGATTATCATGCAAAAATTACATTAACGCTATAACGTATAGGAAAGACTTCGGGTGGATTTTAGTCCTCACCTAGAATCGAAGTGACCCTGGTTGGCATTAATTTTTAGAATTCAGAAATTTGAATTTAAATATATATATATATATATTTACACTTAAAGAAGCATAATAGCTCAACGATGTGCAAAATGCAAAGAAGTTCGCACACTGTCTGTTATTCCTTTTATTTATAACGCTGATTTGTTTTGTTGCTGAGAATATGAAGAGTACAAACAGGGAATCATATTGCAACGGCATTTGTTGCAACACCTTCTGTCACATGCTTTTGAAATTTTAGTTCTCAATCTCAAAAAGACTCGTTTCACGAAACGAAATGAAATGGAAATCCAATTTCTGATTAATAGAAATGGAAGCATTTCGATGCACAGCAGATATATAAAGATGAACTCGATTTTTGAAGATTTCAGCGTAATCCAGGAACTCTATGGATGTTTCGCAAGGTTTACATGCCATCTGAGTGAAATATGAAGCAGTGCTCTCAATATTACCTAATTCATCATGCTGGCTAAAGAGAACAATTACTCACTAGAGCTAATTACGATTGATCTCAGTTCGCTTTTTTTTTTTTTTTCGTTGAGCATATTTGCCAACAAGGCCAATCGTCACAAGGACATTGGTAACATTCTTAAAGAACAAAATTCACGCACCAGCTTCGCAGACTCTTCGTACAAATTTCAAACACAGAATATGACTGATGTAAACAATACTTGATTGTATCCATCTTCGAAAATAATGAGTAGTCAGACTGTAGCAATTAACGGGGGCTCCCTCTTGGCTATTGTTGGAAAGATCCCTTGCTAACACTGCTTCTTCTTACAGAAGAAATCTATTCCAAGGTCACAGTACAGCTCCAAGCCATTACATTCCTTCTTTTACAACATTATCGATTTAATCAAAGTGTTTCTAGTGTTCCTAGAGCAATAGAGTCAAAGCTTTTGCCTTTATTGATCAGAAAACACTGGAAAATTATGAAAGACTGATTGTCTACCAACATTCATTCCTGCATTGAGAATGTTACATGAACACGTGTCTGTGAGTGTGATTAGCAATGGACATTTGGAAGATATGATCTATTTGTAGTGAAAATGGAGTAAGGCTGTCTTAGTATCCATGTTTAGTGAATGCGCACATTGATGAAGAAATCCAATATTGCTCGAAATGTGCAATATTGGATTTTGAAAGTTTGGGAGAAGAAAAAAACTCATTAATAAGGATGATGGTATCCCAACTGTGCCGAATAGCTGTGAAGCGTGGACTACACACCGAAGGACCTGCAACCAACATGATTTGTATCCACCCCTTGCTGGTATGTAAGCTACATTTCCCAGACAAATATATCAGCCCAAACCACATTTGGGATGATATCATGAAATGGGTAGACGAAACATTAAAATGTTTCATCACTTCTGCGTGGAATTTTAAAAATCCACATACAACTACAAATGCTTTTTTTCATAATGCCACTGACATGGAAGTATAAATTTGGAACTGTCAATGCACGTTTTCTGACAAGTCTCACAAATTTGGCATGTGCACAGTCGTTAGCGAAACGTATAGATCAGGGGTGGTCACAGTTTTTGCAGCAAGAGCCACAGTTACCTACCAGAAATTGTTAGGAGCCACATCCCAAGGTAATATAAATATAACTACATTGCTGAACAGCATATGAACAGCAAATTTCATCAAGCCACTCAAAAACATTGACCAATCGAGCAGCAAAATACAGTCTATTAGGGATGGCAAACAAACATCGATGATTTTTAGAGAAAAACATCGATTTTTTCCCCTTTTTTTGGCTTTGCCTCGAGTTTTTTTTAAATTATTATCATCATTCAGAAAAACTTTATTAGGTGATTGCCCTATGTCTGCTAGAAATTTAAGAAAAATTATAAATATTTTTTATTTGTTAGTTGAGCCGCAATAAAACTTAAGAGCCACATGCGGCTCGCGAGCCGCAGTTTGGCCACCGTGGGTATAGATGATAATAAATCATAATGCTCTGTTGAAACAGCAAAAACATTCAACACAATCCTTCATGGAGAAGGGTGTTATCCATATATGTTCATCATCTGAAGCGTACACTGCAATAGTAGTTTTTAAGACTAAAATTATTTCATTCTATTTGGTTTGAGTATAAATTGGAGCACTGGTACATTACGCCTTATCTTGGAGATAGCTAGCCTGTCAAATGCCGCCAGTATATTGGATCTTAGATGCCATTACAAGTGTGACTGATTCGTGATTCACCTGCTTATAATTGGTAACGGATGTGTATCGATTGGTATATCATATATATTAATCTTCAGGCTCAATTAAGATCATATACAATCCAGAGCTATTCTATAAACTAATGGGTAGGTGTGAGATGTTCTCCACAATTCTGACCTTTATTTATTATTATTATTATTATTATTGGGATAGAATTATGAACGGTTTTAATATGGGAATTATATTTACTAAAAGAATAATTAAACTAATATTTTAGAATTTGTTTAATTATTAGATCAGAAATAATAATAAAAAAAATGATAGCGCGCTGAATTCTGGATAAATCTTAGAAGTTATAAACAGTCTTGCCATAAATACTATTACAACTTCCGCACACTCCGTGCCGCCCACAGAATTGCGCGAGCCGGTTCCGTTTGTAGCACTATGCGCAGCTAACATTCGCGTGTTTATTAGTATAAAGAGACTTGTCTAGCTGCACAGGTTAACATGCAGTTGGGAAATTACGAGAACCGTGTAGCTGTAATAGCGCTTCACAAGGTTGGAATGCAGCCACCCGTTATTTTCACCATGCTAAAGACACTCGGGATCAGTAGGATGTTTGTGTATTGGACTATTAACTTATAAAGATACAGAAGACGTTTCTGACCGTCAAAGAACAGGTCAACCACACTACGTTGGAAAGCAACAGCTAGTGAGAACTGTGAAGGCACGCCTACACCGCAATCCCGTGAGAACGCAGAAAGTGATGTCACGAGAGATGAACGTTTCACAGAGAACGATGTCACGTGTAATGACTGGTGACCTGGGGATGAGAGTATCGTCGTTCTACCGGACACTTCCTAACACCAAAACTTATGCGGCAGAGAGCGATAAAATCAAAGGCACTTCTCCTACAGCACGCGAACAACAGACGAACAAATGAAATTTTCACCATTGAAAAGTTGTTTAACCGTCGAAACGATTGAGAACAGGTCAATCGTTTCGACGGTTATATGCTCCGGATGGTCCACTGCACGTACCATAACACCCGGGATTTAGAGAGGTCATCACCCGGCGTCAATGATGGTTTGGTGGGGGTGACGTGTCGGGGGGGTATCCAAGTTGCATTTCTGCGAGAAAGGGGTCAAAATATTCGCCAAAGGGTATCAAGCAACAGTGCTGGCACCTGTGGTACGGCCCTTGAACAACACCTTGTAAGCAGGACTCATCCCCTGCACAAGGCGAGGACCACAAAATGCTGGTTGGAGGCGAATGCGCCTGACCACATATCACCATCTGATTGGCCGTCTGGAAGTCCTAGTCTGAATCCGTTGGACTTCAAATTGTAGTTGGAGCTTGAGAGAGCAGCCTACAAGAAACTACACCCCAGCATCGCCAGCCTGAAAGTGGATTTGGAGCAAGCAGCGGCAGCGTTTTCATCGAATGTTTTGTGTGTCGCCATCGATATGTGGCCTCACAGATTTCGGGCGTGCTTGAAAAGAAAAGGGGAAATTTCGAACATTGAGTGCTGCCATATGCATGTGGTTTTTATGTGCTGAAAGCAGTAAATGATTTACTGATAGATTAAAGGTTTATGTTCAAGTTGTAACAGTATTTATGGCTAACTGCTTCTCCCTACTTCCATAACAGATTTCTTTCAGGTTACATCTTTGCTGTGCTGTGCACCACAGTACTTGATACTTGTATATGCCTAAGGTGGTTTTATATATTTGCTTTATAACTCATCTCCTTGCATATGAACTGAGTTTAGTAATAACGAAGACAGCAACAGAGGTCAGTGCACCTCAGCAAATATCGATTAAGTGAATGAATAATCGTCTATTTTTTTGTCACTATGCTTTGTTCTAAATCATGAACAGGTCTTAAGCGATAAGAAGGACTAAGTAAAAATAATTACGCCCATTGTCCATGTTCCAAGTTTAACAGGATGGCAACAGTATAATGATTCGTGATCAAATTAGGCCACATGTCCTTTAGCGTTGGTTACGCTTCATAGAAGCTCAGAATAACAATCGGAATGGCAATGAATTGGTACTGTGATTGCCGTATGAATACACGAACTTCCTTAACATGCTGCAGGCATTCACAATCCAAATACAACGATATGCTAATAACCTCATATTACAATTGTAGCCGTAACACCCGATATTCCCAATTATACAAGGCGTGTGTTTTTTTTGTGGGGGGGGGGGGGTAGAGAATTTGAACATGATCGATATAACTATTTCTAATAATTTTATTTCAAATCACTTTACTCTTATTAAAAGAAGAAAAAAAACACTACAGTTTATCAAACATTTCAAACCACTTGGAAAGATTCGTATCTGAATTCTGTCGTAAATGTTTCTGGGCTTTTTAAACCGAAGATGACTTTTGCTATTAGACGGAAGTGAATGAGTCTTTAATGTCTTTTTATTTTTCTTAAGAAAGATGACAATTTTTTTTTTTTTTAAGTTTTGCTAAATGTTTGGAAAATTATACAAAGGTAAATCTATACATTCAACAAATTGGCAGAGAAGAAAAGCATGTCTTTTTTTATTATGATGATTTTATTTATTTATTATATTTTTGTGAATTTTGGGATCTTTTATAAAGACGGGGATGAAAAGATAGAGAGATCTGAATGCTAGTCCAGATATATATATTTGTTAGATGGACACGGCCAGGGAGAGAATAAAGATCGGTTAGCAATAATCAAAGCTGACAAGTGTTTTCTATAGCATGCTTCGTGTTTCGGCCACAGCTGAGTGAATAAGAGAATATACTATTAGAATTCAGAGGAAACAATGGTTAGTTTTTGTAATTCAATACAGAGTTGCATAATCCATTAAATAAATACAAAAATACAAACAAAACTTATGAATAGTTAATTGTGATTGCTTTCCAAAATTAGATCTGGTACGTGAAGTGCAGTTTCTCCTGTAAGGAACAGACGATCATTAAATCTATAGGAGTGCAGAATCTTGATGTAGCTAGTGGTAAGCAAAGCTGACTTATCAGATTCTGATAATCTGATGCAATTCTTCCGATGGTCTTGGATTTTAATCTCTGAAATCTGAAACTCGATAAATAACAAGCACAGAGGTGGTTATTTATCCTTGCCGGATGGTAAAAAAAGTGGACAGCTTTCGAAATGGTTTCAACTCGAGGCACAGATTAAACTTCCGAAGGAACAGTGCTCTTTGGAGACTTTTTGCATCACACTACAGTCTGGTTCGAGCCTCCGTAGGTCGGTTGGCTTCGACGGAATCATTTGGTAGGAAAGAACTGGATTCTGTTCTTTCTGTCTATCTGAATTCCCTATTCAAACACAGATCTTTTCAACTAAAGGGCACTGTCGATAACGAATGCCCTACGGAGGATCCCGAGAAGTTGGTCTTGACTATCATTTAAGACTTCCTACGATAGACTACTTTGTGACTGTGTTCTTCTTCTATCGCATTCATTCATTTTCCATGTTTCGAAGATATTTCTTCTTTCATACAGTATACTTTACGCTAGGATAAAGTATACTGTATGAAATCAGTGTACTTTATCCTTTTAACAAACAAAAATGTGTTGTTTGTTAAAAGGTGGAGTTAAATCTAAAAGCAAGTATAAAAGCCGAAATAGAAACTAATCATGTTGCTCTCCTTAATATACTTCTCAAGTAGAAATGACACTCCTTGAGTCTTGACCCAATACCTTCAAGGTTTATTAGGTCAGTATATTTCAGGTTAAACGCACCACACCTACTCCTGTTGTTTTAAGTGTCCCCAGTTTTATTGATAGTGGAAGTATGACAAATAAGGTCGAAGGAAGAAAGCCTCCGCTAGTTTTCTAAGCTCGAGTATCTTGAGATCATGTCGGTATTCGTAGCACAAAATAAAAACAACACACGCCTTTCAAAAGTTATTATTCTCGATAGCTGCTGTTATCTACAGTTACTTAATATTAGTGGTCAATTTATTTCAGTGCATTGAGTATGCAGTTTAAATGAAAGTAGAAAACGAAGTGAAAGGCTGATGAAAAATTACACGACGAAATGAAAATTTTTCTATTCTTAATTTTATTAATAAAAAAAATACAGGATGATATTTATCAATATTTTGAGGGAATTGATATTTATCGATATTCAGTAGGTAAATAAAGCGGGAAAAATCAAACCAAATCCAGCTTCAATGCTGGTCGTATTCCGATGGAGTATTAGATTTATACCTTCTGGAAACCCTAGACATAAGCAATTTGAGGCCCTCCTCATAATTATAATATTATATATAACAGCCTACGTTTGAATAACCAAGACAAGTTCACGCCTATTGGTTAATATGATACTATATGAAATATCCAAAAATACTTCAGTTAAGACTGGAAAATTGATCATCATCATCATCATGTCTGTCAACAATTTAGGCCTAGAATGGCCTGTTCCGGCCTTAGAAGTCATCGTTGGATTTCTTAAGAGGACGTCATGGTTTTCTTTTCCCTAATGGCCGCTGGAAAATTGATAATCAAGCCATTCGTCAAAAAAACTGTGGCATTCAAACTACGGTATGGCCATTATCAATAATTCATCAGGATTGCGTAACCAGGGCTTCTCGATTAAATTAAGTAAAGGACCACTTTGAATGTCGAATCTCTGATGGGCCAATCATCAGTCAGCGAGAGAAATGACAATTTTTTTTTTACGGTAAAAATTACAAATTGATATTTTTTTTAATTAATAGAAATACTAATAGAATAGAACAGACACGTAATTAAATTGCACACTTCGTATAAAATCGTATATTATTATTATTATTTTACACCTCCAGGGAGTCCAAAGACTCATCGAGGGAGAGTGTGCCAACAGCATCGAACGATTGGTCCCTTTCCAACTACTAACCGCGCTCAAACTTACTTAATATATAAAATAGTTATACAGTTTACGCGAATTCAATCACAGCTTACTAGAATACATTCACTAACAGATAAAGATTAAAAAAAGTAATTCGTTTTTGTTTTATTTATACTGACAATTATTTTTAAAAGCAACTACCGTATAAATGACACAACTTCAGAAATTATAAATCCAATTTTTCCATTTTTTAATAAAAAAATTAAAGCTGCTCTAATATTGAAAAATAGTTGGATTTCATTTATTTACATTGAATTATAAAATGTCTATATTAGTAACTGTAAATAACCGACTCTCAAGAAAATAATTTTATCATGACAAAGAGAGAGAGAGAGATGCTGCACTCTTCTTTTTCTTCTGCAGTTTCTCCCACTTAAGTGGGATCACTGGTGATAATGAGTCTCCTCCACACCTTCCTGTCTTGGGCTGTCACCACATCCAAGTTCTTCATCCTCAAGTCCTCTTCTACCAGCTCCCTCCATCTCTTCTTTGGCCGCCCACGCTTCCGCCTTCCTTGCACATCCATCTGCATGACCCTTCTTCCCACATATTCGTCCTCCCTCCTCATCACATGACCAAACCATCTCAATCTTGCCTCCTGTATTTTCGCTCCCAAGTTCGTAACTTTCACTGTTCCCCTGACATAGTCATTTTTCAGACGATCCTTTCTGGTCACACCGCACATCCACCTAAGCATTCTCATCTCTGCTACTTCCATCCTGCTGATGTTATTTTTCCTCAGGGCCACAGTTTCTATAGCATATGTCATAGCTGGCCTCACTACTGTCCTATAGATTTTGCCTTTCAGATTGATCAGTACCCTCTTATCGCATAACACTCCAGCCATCTCCTTCCAGTTCCTCCAACCCGCTTGTATCCTGCATCCCACTTCCTTCTCAGCTCCTCCATCTTCTTCCACTGTTGAAACAAAGTATCTAAAGTCTCTCACCTACCTGATGACATTTCCTTCCAGCTCCAGATCTGTCTCCTGTCCGCCGCCCACTGCGCAACACATATACTCTGTCTTACTTCTGCTCAGTCTAATACCTCTCTCTTCCAGTACTTTTCTCCATCTTTCCAGTTTAGTTCCCGCTTCTTCTCTCGAATCTGCACACAGCAAGATGTCATCTGCATACAACATTTTCAAAGGCGCATCTTCTCTCACCTCCATCACAATATTAAACAGAAACGGACTTAATGCTGACCCTTGATGCAAGCCAACTGTTACTTGAAAATTTTCTGTCTGTCCCAGACAGGTCCAAACACTTGTCTTCACATTTCTGTACATTTTCCGCACCAACCTGACATATTTCTCTGGAACCTTCTTCTCCCTCAGACACCTCCAGACTTCCTGCCTTGGCACTCTATCGTATGCTTTCTCCAGATCAATAAATACCAGATGTAGCTCCCTTTGTTTCTCTCGATACGTTTCCATCATCTGCCGTAACCCAAAGATAGCATCTGTTGTTAATCTACCAGGCATGAAGCCAAATTGTTCCTTTGCAATCTCCACCTCCTTCCTCAATCTACCATCAAGAACCCTTTCTAGGATTTTCATTGTGTGGGACATCAACTTTATTCCTCTGTAATTTTTTACAGTCTTGTGCATTCCCTTTACCCTTGTAGATGGGGACAAGAGTACTCTCCCTCCATTCCTAGGGTATATTTTCCTGTTGGCAAACTTTCATGAACAGGTCCCACAGCAGGTCAATTCCCTCTTCCCCCAGTGCCTTCCATGCCTCCACTGGAATTCTGTCGGGGCCCACTGATTTTCCATTCCTCATCCTCTTCATGGAGGATGAGGAATGGAAAATTCATTGAGTGCAGAACTTCATAGAGTCACTTCCACTCTACTGATGTTCTGCACCATCCCCTCAGAAGACTGCCCATCTTCTCTGTGAGTCCTTGCATTTTCCTCATTCAAAAGTCCCTCAAAGTATATTTTCCATTTGTTTCTTATGTCCACATCCCTCCATAATACTCTTCCTTCAGTGTCTTTGATCTGCCTCACATGTAAGATGTCCTCTGCTGCTTTATTTCTACATTTCGCTAGTTGATAAATTTTTCTCTGTCCTTCCTTTGTTTCTAATTGATCAAACAGATCTTGATATGCCATGGCCTTCGCCTGTGCCACAACTCTCTTGGCTTCTTGCTTTCTCTCTCTGTCCTCTTCCACTCTTGACTCATCCTACTTCTGCTTTGCCTTCCTCTTAGCTGTCACTGCCACTTGTACATTATTATTCCACCACCAACCCTCCTTCTGCTCTCTAATCTTTCCAGATGTCTCACCAAGCACCTAGATTGCACAGCTCAGGATTACTTTTGAATTATGTTTCCACCAATCTTGTACACTTTCCAGTCCATCTGAAATCCTCTCTAACACCCTCTCCCTAAAACGATTCCTCACACTCTCCTCTCTTAAGCGAAACCACTTAATTGTCTTCATCCCATGCCATCCAGAGGTTCTTATCTTCAATCTTATTTTAAAGTCTGTGCACAGCAGTCGGTGTTGCTGTGCTACTTGCTACTAGAGAGATGCTGCACTCTAGTAGCAATATCAGTAACTACGAAAACGAATTCATATTTGTTAAACTTGTACTGATTTTTTTCACAATTTCCATTACTTCAACCAATGTTAGTCTCCTTGCAAAAAGGTATACCGACGAGAAGGGGAAAAGCCGAGACCCGAAAGGGAGAGGGAATCTGAGGTTTGTACGCCCACACTTCATAGAACCGAGTCTGGCAATGTGCCAAGAATAGTCGATTCCTGCCGAAGGGGGAGGAAAAAATAAAGGATGTACGAATTGGTCACCAACATGCGAAATCACGTGATTTATACGTAAATTTTCCAACTGTTATACAAGCAAAAATAGTTTAAGAACTGAATTTTCATAAAAGAAAAGCTAATTTTCCGACATATAATTATAAACACTCATCCCACGAAACGCATCGATTATCCTCATATCGGAATGGATTCTCCTTCTTCTGGAATTCGCAGAAGTGTCTCCTCATCTGTGGGCGTGCAGTACGCCTATATTGAATATATTTGTCTTTTCAGGTTGGGGGAAGGGAATTTTTTACTGAGGTCAGAGCCTCGTCGGCCTGAACTATATTCAACCATCCTTTGACCCTATTGCAAGCCTTTGCCGCCGTCCAGCAATACTACAATCCTTTGAAGAACTGTCTTTCGGATGACATAAATCTTGAATGTTTGTACATGCGCGTTACACTATCTTGTAAAATTTCTTTTTCAAATATATAGGAATTAAATGCCCCTTCTCAATGTTCCGTCATCACAGAAGCAATATTTTGTGTACAAATTCAAAAATTACGGAAATATCCATTTTTAACTTTTAAATTTTCCATTTTTTAAAACATTTCAACAATTAGATAATAATGGTCATATAAGTATATTTTGAAATCATAAAATAAAAACTAGGTTTATATTCAACTATTGTTCGATCAGTGTAATAACTATTCAAAACTGATTTTCTGAGTGTTTGCAACAATTTTTGAAATATATTAAAATTGCGAGAAATGAAAATAGAATTCTACAGAAATATGTCGACTTTGTAATAACAAGAAGTCATTCTAGATATATATTCCCCATTGTGTTATCCCTTCACAATTCCTCTCTCCACTTTACCCTAGATCATCTTTTCTGAATTTCTTCCCATTTAGTGCAACAGTATTTGACTTTCTGCGATTATTAAAAATAAAAAAAAAGAAGGGGGGGAGAGAAACTTAAAAATGTATATACATTTATTAGGTAATATTTCATAGGATTTTCCGTGCACATAGAAGTTATTTGAAAAAGTTATATAATTTTGTGTGTGTGTGTGTGCACGCGCGCGTGCAAATCTCGTTCTGGTTGGTCGAGTGGTTAGCTTACCCGTTTTCCAACCAGTAGGCTGTGGGTTCGAATGCAGGTATGGATGTTTGTGATTGCCATTAGGTGAGAGAAAATTTTCGTCGCCCGGTGCGAGACTGCAGCCCTGCTTACTGGATGAACAAAGTTCCAATTTGGTCTCTAGCGCAGGACTTCCGGACTATGTAAAAAAAAGATTAAAAATGTAACAAGTATGCTACTACATTGCTGTTACCACTACTCCCTCCCTTCCTCAGAATAAGCGAAAGATTTTAAATACACGTAATCGTGAAAGATTTGTTTACTTTGTATGCAAGATAACTTTCAGATCAATAATATATTTGGTACACAATTATTCCAAGATATTCGAGGAATACTACCTTACCTGAGCAAACATGGTCAAACATTTAATAACCCGCAACTACGTATCAAGTAACACACTGTAGCAGCGCCCTCTTAATTTGGTTGGTTGGATAAATAAGGCACATTTAGCAATAATGAAAACTTTCATTTCATTGATTGCACTAAACTCATGATAAAATACGTAACATATCAAGTTACGTATAACAAAATATTTACTAAACATACATTTATTTGTAATATATCTTGTATAAAGCGATTTGGATTAAAGTTTACATCCATTACATAAATGTGCGCACTCAACATTAAAGTTAACAAAAGTTATTTTAATGATTCCCAATCTACACTGTTGACAGAAAATATTAATGTTTGCTGCGAACCATTTAATAACTAAATTAATCACCACAGCGTAATTTAAACACAAGGGAAAAAAAATTCATTGGTGTGAGTGTGTGTTGTGTAGGATGTTTCAAGAGGTGAATATTTTGTTCTGGAATTAAGTGACGCGTGGAAAACAGTCTTGATTGAACATTACTTATAATATATAATAGATCACTAAAATGAAAATAACTCCTCTCGAATCCTGAGAAGTAAATAATATGATCGTTTCGTTTCATTCAATCCGAATATATAAAAACTAGCTGAATACATTATTCCTTGATAAAAACATATTCGGAAAAAGTAGTATCTTACTAGGGCGTTCGACTAAATGAAAAACATGTTGTCATGGAAACACACGTCGTATTCATCTGGAGCAAACGCAACTATCGCTCGTATTATACAGTTTTTTTTTTTTATTTTACTTATTATTATAATCATTCATGATTATATTAATGATTATTATTTATTATTAATAATCATTATCATTAACATTTATTATTAATAACCAATATCATTAATATTTATTAATTTATTATTAATAAGTATTATCATTAATATTTATTATTGTTAATAATTATTAATGTATTATTATTAATATTAATAATCATTATCTTTAATATTTATTAATAATTATTATAATTCAAAGAATGAAAGTTCAAAGAATGAAAACAGAAAGATTACCAAAACAAGCCTTAAAGTACAAGCCATTAGGAAAAAGAAAACCAGGACGTCCTCTTAAACGATTCAACGATGACTTCTAAGGCCGGAACAGGCCATACTAGGCCTAAATCCTTGATACGTATGATGATGATGATGAATTATTATAATTAATATTTATTAATAATTATTATAATTAACATTTATTAATTTATTATTAATGATATTTATCATTAATAATAATTATTAATAATATTTATTATTAATAATAATAATTATAAATATTTATTAATAATAATTATAATAAAATTATTACAATCATTCATGATTATAATAATAATCATGTGTTATCAAGTACAGACTAATTATACTGTATAATAAAAAATATTGAGTTTCGTATAAAGACCTCGTAATTCTAAGATAAAATTTGATTAGTTCCTACACTTCTCTACTATATATACATTTTTTTGCGCACTTCCTCTAGAGAATTTGTTAAATATCAGTTAAATAACAAGAGACCTTTTACTGAAACAAACTTGAAATAGAATCATCGAATGAAAAATGGTTTAACAATTGATCCGTGATGGCATATATTTCCTTAGCTAGAAACACAGATCCAAGATCTGTGTTTGTGTGATAATATAACCAGAAATCGCAGAAGCTCATTAGTACTACTATTATTATTAATGGGGTACTTTTATGAAGTCGTAAAGCTCATCGCGGAAGACCTGATTCTATCTGTAAAACATTATTTATTCAACGATCATAATTTAAAATCATTCACCATCTAAGATGAAAAGCCAAACGGCTATTTTTCTGGCGATCTTAATTAAAATTAAGGGGATAAAAATCCCTAGTTGTTTTTCAGCCAGTCAAGGATAGTGAGGGAGCTTGCTCCACCTTTGCTTCGAGTTGCCTTGATGTTGTACTACCAAGTGGTCACTTACGCTTGGATTCGCCGATAGTTCTTCGGCATGAAACTCATAGATCGTGGTTCTCGATCTTGGAGTTTCGCTTACTGGCTCAAAAACAACAAGGGTTTTTATCCCCTTAATTTTAATCATTCGTCATCATTATTTATGCATATATTATTTGATTTTCTTAAAGAGGTTGTAGACACTGAGAGGCAAACTTACTTCTTCTGTTGCCATTTATCACTGTGAAAATAAATAAATAAATAATACAATGAACAATGTTTGCCGAAATATCGGTAATGAATCGCCATTTTGTGTACTATTCTTTCAGTAGAAAGATAATAATAATAATAATAATAATAATAATAATAATAATAATAATAATAATAATAATAATAATGAAATAAATTATTAATATGTAATAATAATAATAAATTAAAGTAATAAAACATTTCTTATTAAAATCACACATGGGAGAAAAAAAACTCGTATTAAAGTAAAAAAAAAGGCTAAGGTGCCTATAACAAAACTCGTTTTTGTTTTTTTAAGCATACAATTATCTTTATAAATGGTTGCGTAAGAGGGTGGTGACTGTTTCACCGGATGTGAGTTAATAACTAGATGTAGTACAAAAGTGGGATTACCTGAATTACGCCCACATAGACACATATAGAAAAATGTTAGAAAGTTACCATCTCCTGTTGTCAAGACAGATCCTCCTTGCGTGTCTGTCTTGCCTTTGTCTTTTCCAGCATTATCGACTTTATCCTGCAGATTATCACCTGGTGGGTCATTTGTTAGTGACCTTGCTCGGTATGGCGGTGCGTAATGTCTACTGGGTTGGTGACCGTTGGGAAGAAGACCGCCCGTCTGACCTTCCCGTTTCGTTTCATTATTATATTCGTTGTTCAGTAAACCTAACTTCCAGTTTTCCAGGGCTGTCCTAATATCGCGGCGATTCATTGTAGTTGCGTTAACATCGGAATCATTATTATGATATGTGGCAGGTACACTCATGAGTGGGTCGTTAGGGCTAATTTTCATCTCACTTTTGTACCCACGCAGTTTTGTATTGCGTAACTGCTCATCCAAGTTCTTTGCCCTGTTATCCACCTGTAACTGAGGCATGCTAACGGCTCTCAGCTGTGCTAGACTTTTGACACTAGGCCTAACGGTTGCGGTGTTGATGTGGCTTAGGCGAGAGGGGAGATCCACCGAGCTGTTGGGACGAATCACTGTAGCCGGAAGGTTAGTTTTCCCTTTTGTCTCGTCTTTGTCAGATACCTCGAGGACCGGGGCAGAAGACGGCCGGTTTAAAGCCATGGTCACCGGCGGTTTCGTGGCGACGAACGCTGCTTGCGGCGGTGGTGATGACTCTCTGCTTATGACCGTCCGTCGACCTTCATTGTACTGGCCGGCACGATGCCGCAATAAACAGATCTTGAGTCCCGCACAAAAACGTTCAAAACTTAGAAGGCCGTTGGCTGGTGTAACTTTACGAAGACTTTCGATAACTCCTTTGGGAAGGCCATTATTATGAGTGGGATCTTCTTGCCAGTGTTGTTTGATGTCACTGAACCTCACACAGCCGGTCCTTTTGTCAACCATGAGATCAAACAACTTTCGCATGGCTGACACAAACTGCTTTGGTAGTCCGTCTAACGTGGACTTCTGAGGAGGTAAAGCTGACATTATGGTTGAAAGTTAAATGACGGAAAATATAATCAAATAGCAAATCGACCGTAACACCGGAGCAGGTGCTCCCGCATAGCACTTCAACTAAAGCCATGCACGTTTTCAAATAACACTTGGCGAGCAGGCGACCTATCAACGGCGACTCCGATTAGAGTTACTGGTGTAATCTGTTGACGAGACTACAGCGCAACAAGTGGCACCAGGAGAGAGAGGAAAAAAAAAAAAAATACAATAATAAAATAAAACTGGCTTGTGACGTCATGGAATTTGAACTTTCTAAATCAACTTTTAACGTTTGCTTTTCAAGAACAAATTTTCGAATCTTTGTCACTTTATTAATTATTATTAAATATTCTACTTTTATTAGGATAAAATAATACTCGACATGTATACGTTATTTGCACATTAGTGATATATTAGCTACGAAGTCTGTTTTTTTTTTAAAAAAAACGTATTTTTTAAAATACATTTCGTAGCTAATATGTCATGTTCAATATCATGTTGAATGTCCGTCTAATATTATTATTATTATTATTCCTGACACCTCCAAGGAGTCCGAAGACTCATCGCGGGAGGATACCTACAACTGTCTCAACCACTACACCGAACCTCTACTACAAATCAACGCTTATCTTCGACAGAAGGAATCTAAAACACTGTTGCCTCTAAGAATAGTTTTTTTTTTTTTTTTTTTGTCAAAGATGTAAAGAGTGGCTCATAAATACACGTTCATAATATTAAATTAAAATATTATTATTGCATTCCTGTTCATCCCAAAGATTTAGTACAAAATGCTGAGTAACATATATTTTTATAAATAATAATAACGATGATGTAATAATAATAATAATTAATATCCAAATCTTATTGACTCTGTGAAGATGTTATAAGTACCCTTAAAATACATAATTAGATTAATAATATTTCGTGAAATGCTAAACTCTTTTTATAGTTTCGCACCACAATATGTAATGAAGAAACTCAACGCATTACAAAACAGGCTGGTGGCAACATTTTTTTTTTTTTTTTCATGTTCTAAGGGGCACTGGCGCACTCAGGATTTAATCTTGGAGGGGGTCGAGCGCTCAAGATTTAATATTGGGGGGGGGGGGGAAGAGAGTTGAGTAGACGATTTGAGAATACACACTACGCATTGCATACGAGCTATGACTAAGCATCTGCAGTGATCGCTAATACATGATACCCGTGATCTCCTCTGGTCCTGCTCGGGCAAATGAAGTAGCGCCCGAGCACTACTTCATTCGCTTTGCGTTCACAGCGACCAGGATTCCCGAGTGCTATAGGATATTCCCAACTTATGTGATCGCTAATTCATAAGTAGCACAGAAATAGAAGACACAACATATATAAATAAATAAAAAAATAATTTTGGAAATTTTTCTAGTGTTTTTTCCTTTTTCTTTTTTTTTGGGGGGGGGGGAAGGGCCCCTTGTCCCCCTCCCTGGTGCGCCAATGTTAAGGAGAACACAACATCTTGAGGTAAAGTTGTTCAATGTACTTCGATCTTTCCCTGCTTTAACAGTTTTTGCAAGTAACTCATGAACTGCCTTTTCTCTTTGATACGTTAAATCTTATAAAGTCATTGCCAACATTTTCACCAAGAGAATTATCAAATGTCAAGAAGGTCACAACTTACAATGATACCGCAACAATTACCATGAACTGGGCCTTGCTTAGAGGCTCCATTTAGGGATAAATGTGAGCTCTACCGACGGTGCGACTGCAGCATTTTCACCGGGCGAAGTTTTTTTTGGGGACGGCAAAATTGGCCTAAACTATACGAAAAATAAATCATAAAAAACGTAATTTATTCCTTTTCTGTTGAAACCAGACCTTGGGATGTCGTTAGTTACGTGTTTGTAGTTTAGCAGTTCTTCATTCTACATGACGTGACGAGCATTACTTACATCTAAGTTAATAGTATTAAAAACAATATTTTTTAGGTTGTGTTGATAGTATTTCTGATATTGATGAATTTTGGAGCAATGAAATTATTGATTTAAACTAAATCAATAATTTCATTGATTTATTAAACTAAACTAACATATTAAACTAACTTTTTAATAATTGCCACTTTGTTATAATTTAATTAAAATTTACAGCAGGTGCATTTTCTCTGCGATGTCTTCGCTTGATTTTAATTACTCATGCAGACGCACATTTTTAGAACAAAAGTCCACCGTTAAAGAGTTAATTGTCTCTCATCATCATCATCATCATGCATTTCAAGGATTTAGGCCTAGCGTGGCCTGTTCCGGCCTTAGAAGTCATCGTTGAATCGTTTAAAAGGAGGACCCGGTTTTCTTTTTCCTAATGGCTTGTACTTTAAGGCTTGTTTTGGTAATCTTTCTGTTTTCATTCTTTGAACGTGTTCCATCCATTTAAGGTTTATATTTTTTAATTTTTTCTATTACTGGTTCTTGGTTTAATTCTTTCATAATTTCTTCGTTTCTTTTGTGATCAAATAGGGTATACTTTACAGTTTTTCTCATAAACGTAATTTCTGCTGTTATTAATCTTAGTTTGTCTTTTTGTTTTATTGTCCAGATTTCGCTTCCATACATTAAGACTGGTAGAGCTAATGTATTGTATACTTTTAGTCTGGTTTGTTTTTGAACTAGTCTCTCTTTCTGTAAAAAAATTTTCTCTCTCTTTCTGTAAAAAAATATAGTTTATGATTAATTTTTCATTAACTTATGAATTTTCATTAGCTAATGCTACTATTTAGAATTTATGATCAGACACGTTGAAGCCTAGCTTAACATAATGACTTTTAAGACATCATTAAAAGAGTTTTTTTTTTTTCGGAGGGGGCGGGAAAAATATGCTGTTGCACGGGCTGAAAAAATTCCTATAATGTGAGCAAAATATGCTAAGCACCCCTTAAAATCAAGGGATCATCACTAACTGCAGATGTAAATAATTAAGGGAACGTGTACCACTACCCACCGACATTAGCCCATGAAATATTCGGGTAGTCGCGGAAATTTCAGTTCCGATTTTGTAATTTTTGTCTGGATTAAAGAAGATGTTCGGCCATCGTTGCTGAAAAATCGATGGTGTGCGTGTATATTATTATTATGTGATATTTCCATAGAGTCCGGGATTCATCTACACCACACAATTACGTCTATACTGTTTTAAATCTCCAACACTATATACCACACATTCCGTCATCACACTATGATGTCAACTACCAGAGGCGTAGTGAGGCTATGGCCAATGTGGTCCCGGCCATAGGCGCAAAATTTGAGATTTTTAAAGGTTTTTTTTTTTTTTTTTTTTAGAACGGCGCAATTTTCTTTCCGGGCCATAGGCGTCAAAATTCCTCACGACGTCTCTTTCACCTACTCACACTATGCTATCTGGTCGCCCACCCACCCACGAATAATATTCTGTCTGTTAAATGTGCATGTTCTCTGGCTGTGTTTGTATACGGGATGAAAATCCGCGTTTCAGAAGAAGAAAAATCTATTACCACCATATCAGATCGGCTAACTCATCTTCATTAAAAAAAAAAAAATAAAATAAAATAAAAGTCGATATAAAAATTCCCCTCGTCATAACGAGAATAAAACTCAGGTTGGTTGTTTCCAATCAAAGAGTGCATCGTGTACGCAGTTTCTTGACTATATAGTTGTTGTGTTGCATCATATATTATAGTCAACGAGCAATATACAACTGGACACACACACACACACACACACACACACACACACACACACACACACACACACACACACACACACACACACACACACACACACACACACACACACTGACTTAAAGAACAACTAATCATAATAGCATGACTTGGACTGTTCACATAATATTTACCAATTATTATTATTATTATTATTATTATTATTATTATTATTATTATTATTATTATTATTATTCCTGACACCTCCAAGGAGTCCGAAGATTCATCGCGGGAGGACACCTATTATACAACTCTGCATCTCCACCACAACTACACCGATCCTCTACTACCAATCATGTACATCAGCGTACTATCTACTACCACCACAGGTAGTATTTTTTTTGTCTGTAAATTGCGTGTGTTCTGAAGGGCCGATTTGTCTGTATGCGGGATGAAAAACCCGAGTTTGTACAAATTATAAAGAACTATAATTATTTTAAAGAACAATTTCCCTTCGTTTATCAAAAATAAATCAGCGTAATTTGCAAAGCAATGATTTACGTAATTTACAAAGCACTAAGGAGCTTGGCTTGTACAGCAATCCCTCGATTAGTGCGCCTAATGCGTTCCTTAAAACAGGCGCATTAATCGAAAATGCACTAATCGAATATAATAACCTATGGGGAAAAGTATACCTCGTTCCTCAAATTTCTTTATAGAACCTTAATTTTTTATAAAAGAATTAAGGTATGTCTCAGGGCATAGTTAAAGGAACATGAAGCTGAAAGACTATAAAACATATTCAGAATATAAATTTATTATTCTGCTTCTTAACAAAGAATTGAGCTAACGTAGTTTGGCGGGCATTCTGTTTCTTTTTTTCATACAACCGACGGTATGGCCCTATTGCCTCTTCTACTCTTCTGCAAATATTACTGGTTCTCTCTTCACAAGGGTCAGTCTCTAAGCATTGCTGCTTAAAAACTTCGATTGTACGAAAATTATTTTCAAATTGTTTCTGTGAAATCTCTTTTGGCTGACTATCAGTGGTTAAATTTTCTTCATATTCTTCGGGATCTTCCCGCTGTGCATCTAAATTTAGCAGGTCGGAATCACTCAATTCTTCAGAATGAGATTTAATTAACTCTTGGACGTTATCATTGTCAATCTCATCAAAACCCAGTTCATTCCCGATGTTGGCAATTTCCTCAACAACATTATCCATTTCATTTGAAAAGCTTCCAAAATCTTTTGCACGATGTAGAAGAATGTGCTTCCAAACGACTCGCATATTGCTAGCAGTAATTTCATTCCAATATTGATGAATATTTTCAATAGCAGATTTAACATTAAATCTCTTCCAGAATTCTACTAATGTCATGGAATTCTCACCAGATGTTGCTTCTATTGCCTGTTTAAATGTTCTTCTCAGGTAGTATGCCTTAAAGGTTGCGATAATCCCCTGGTCCATAGGTTGTATGAGAGAAGTTGTATTTGGCGGTAAAAAGTTGAAACATATTATACATGGAAGTAGTGTAGTATGCCATTAAAAATAACTTTGTAAAATGTTTTAAATCGGTAATTAAATTATTTCATTCTGGTGAGTGATTTTTTTTAAAATAGTTAGCCATAAAAAATAATAATAATTATAATAATATAATTATTATAATTATAATTATAATTTATAATAATAATAATAATAATAATAATAATAATAATAATAATAATAATAATAATAATAATAATAATAATAATAATGTACAGATAGAAATTTTTCAAAATCTCTAACATTTATTTTTAAGTTGTATATAGGCGCACTATTCGAATTTGGGTATCGAAAAAAAATGACGCACTAATCGAAAACCCACTAATTGGGGGCGCACTAATCGAGAGATTACTGTACTGTATACAGTTTTTTGTAGTACAGAATTCTCTTAATGTTGTAACCATGACAACAGCCAAACAACAAAATTAGTATCATAAACAAACATTGTCCTTCAGGGTATTAATAATTAAATGTAGCTGACCTATTTTGAAAATTACATGAAAATCAAACGTTATATTTTTAATTTAAAATTATACATTTATTTTATAATAAGAGGCATCTAATAAATGCTTCTTAGAATCATAAAGATTTTTGTTACTCACATATCTAAAGAAAAAAAAAATGGTTATCAGTATACAAACTCGTTAAATGCGTGAGATAGCGATCAGAAAATAAAGATAAATAAATTAAATAACAAAACAAATAATAAATGATTTAGTTTGGAATTTTGAAACAAGATAAATTCCAGGACAAGGTTATATCAGTTCTAAGTCGAAGTAAATGGAATGGTCTAGTCGACTGTCATTGAAATGAAAAATCGTATTATTGGAATTTTTAGCAAACAATAAAGCAGCCAAGACATAGTTGATTCGCAAAAAACTTTGCTCTCTCTCTCTCTCTCTCTCTCTCAATACAAAGTTTGTTGACTTCGTTGCCTAATAATTCTTACAATAAGTAATTAATTAGCTGACGATATTTTGGGAAAGGATTTACAACAGAAACCACTACGCAGAAGATTTTTTTTTTTTGTCTCTTTAAAATATATGACAGTAGCCTCCGGCAAAAAAGCGATACGTGATACGCCTGCGTATAACAGGAAGTTGTGACTTCGTATACCTATAGAAAAAAAAAAAAAAAAAAAAAAAAAAAAAACATTATCTATGTTTATTAGAAGTAAGGAAAAGACAACAAACTCTTTCAAAACTCTATTTCAACCAAAATAAATAAATTATTGTGTACAGAATTTGGCTTCTTTTTTATTTTAATTTATTTATTATTATTATGTGATTTGAAGGAAATAAAAAAAATGGCCCTTTGTCCGGAAAGACCTGGGTTTTCGATTCCTGTCCATGACACGAGAAACTATCTGGTCTCTTTCGACTAAAGGTGAGTTAGCCGGTCTCATACGGTCGTAGAGAGTTTTTTCATCCGGAAACGTGGGTTTTTCGTCCCTTAGAACAGGAAAACTGGCCTGTGAACACACACACACACACACACACACACACACACACACACGGATATACAGTCATAGATACATACTTAATCCCTCATTAGGAGGGCTCAACCAGTTTAGCTCTGTGAGAAGAGGGTTTACTTCTAGAGTGCGCAGAACTACCATTATAGGTTTGATTCTAGTGGCCGACTAGATAGATTTTGTATTATTTATTTATTAACTAACGTCCAGTTAGTTAATCTCTAACATAGGAAGTTTATTGAATAATTGATTGTAAATTGACTAAATTAAATGCAGCAATTAAATTCGATCTATTTGCCTGCCTAGTTGGTCGAGTGGCTAACGTATCAACTCTTCCACCAACCTGCTGAGGCTTCAAATCCTGCCGTGAGCTTGGATTCATGTTAGCAGGGAGAATAAATTTCAACTCTGGTGTAGGACCACCATCCAGCTTATTGGAGGCCGATGGGGCTTGAAAAAGTTCCACGTTTCGTCTCTTGAGTAGAGTTCCGGATTATGTAAAAAAATAATAATAAAACATCAAAAATATATTTAAATAAAAATAAAAAGGAAATAAATAAAATGCCCACTATTCGTATCTAAAAACGAACTCATTACACTGAAAGGATAAGCACATATTCGACTGTACTCTCATACCAGGTACACCGCTATAAAATATAATTTTGCTGTTAATTCGTTGCATTGCATGCTACTAGAAAATTCAGTAAATGTTAGCATATGTCATTTGTAATGATTAATGTATGACAATGGCCAGTATATACTGTATATGAGAAGATTTTAAAATGGTATGAAACATTAATGAGATAAGTTGTTTATATTAACTTCTGAAATTAGGTGCAATTTTCATTTATTTATTTATTTTTTTAATGGTGATCACTGAGCAATACCAAGTTGTTGTTGTTTGAGATTATGGCCGAAAGAATTCAAAGCCATGATGCTAGTGTTTTATGTTTGTAAACTACGTGAGTCTTTTGGCTAGTTTCTCTATTTTGCAGAACGAATTAACTAGTCTGAATGGTCAAATGACAGAACAGTTTAATTATTTGTTGCAGTCAGGCTCAGTCAAAGGCTAGATGATATCTGGGCGTACATTTCTCTGTATGAAAGATAAGGATAAGGGTGTGGACCCAAATAACTATCGTCCAATAACATGACTGCCAACTACGCTTATGGCGTTCGCTGCAGTCATAGCACTCTATATACTACCATTACTTATCAGATAACTAAATTTACTCTATTGAACAAAAGCGAAATTAATAAAAAAATCCAGAGGAAAAAAAAAAAGACCAGATCCTTATTGATAAAATGATCCTTAGAAATTAAAAAAAAAAAAAAATCTGTGATCAGATTTGGTCTTCCGGGTTCCAAGGGGATTAAGAAGCCGTTGAAAGGATGCAAAGAAGAGTTACATTATGTCCGGATTATCCGGAAGATTATATCCGGATTATGGGATTTAGATTATGAGGACAGACTGTGAGTATGTGGATTGCAGATTCTGGTTAACAGGAGAAAGAGGGGTGATATGATAGAGCTCTATAAACTTTTTAATGGGTATTATAGCATTTCATATGATGAAATTTTTCGTTATATGGAAGGACGGGAGAGAACACGGGGGCGTCCATGGAAGTTAAGGTTGTTCTCAGTTAAGAAAGGGGTAAGAGCTAGGTTTTTCTCCCAGAGAGCAGTGAGTGAGTGGAATAATTTGCCCTTAGGGGTAGTGAGTGCATCTAGTGTAAATGAATTTAAGGGAAGGTATGATAGCTGGGTTGGGTAATTTACAGCCTCCCTCGATGAGTCCTTGACTCCCTGGAGGTCTCAGATAATAATAATAATAATAAACATAGCATGGATAGGCTATAAGAAAGTATTTGACTCTCCCCCTCTTGGATCCTAAAATCACTGTAAATATTTGGAATTAGCAAAAACATATGTTCGTTTCTGGCTGTGCCCATGAAATCGTGGAAAACAACTTTAATAGTCAATAATGAACGATTCGGAGCTATTAGTGTTAGACTTGAAATTTTCCAAGGTGATTTCATGTCACCATTGCTCTTCAACATTTCTTTGATACCTATGTCTGTGATTTTGAAGCAAACAAAACTTGGATATGAAATTCCTAATAATAATATTAAGTTTTCCATCTGCTGTGTATAGATGACTTGAAGTTATATGGAAAATCGGCACAGCAAACAGACTCATTACTGAACACAGTTCGTATTTTCAGTCACGACATCAAAATGGAATTTTGGTTGGGATAAATGCGCAATTTTATCTATTAAATGAGAAAAAATTAATGAAGCTAGCCATTTTAATTTTGACCAGAAGAGATATATAAAAGCAATTTCAGCTAACGAACACTATAAATACCTAGGAATATTAAATTCAGTGATATTCTCCACTCAAAAGTTAAACAGCAGCGGAATACACATAAACAGTTCGGAACATTCTAAGAACAAAACTTAATGGACTGAATACAATTCAAGCAATAAACTCTTGGACTATACCAATGATCCAATACACAGCCTGCATAGTAGATTGGACAAAAGAAGATCACTTTTTTGTTAATATTATTTCAAGGCTTGCTGGAACAACCCATACACTCTTACAGTAAATGAATGCCGTATATGGAGTGGGATCAAGATCAAATTAATCTCTTGATATTCTTTTTAAAGAACAGGTGTTTGTAGTCCTTGGAAGATACTTAGTGAGGAATGCCTCCACAGAACTGAGGTAGCTGGTTCCGTGAGTCAGTATTTCAACTGCAAAGGAATGCTCATGTTGTTGTAGGTTAAGCAAAAATGGGAACCATAATGGATACTAGTTCTGCTAACAACGTATAGTGGAAATATCTATAGAAGACACACACACACACACACACACGCAATATACGGAAACTGTTTATTAGACAGTGACTGAAGATAGCATGTGAAAGAAAATTCTCACTTCTAAACAACATCAATCAACAATTTTTACAGAGAGGGGGTTTTAGATGTACTACCCCAAATGTGTAAGTAGTATTGCCAGGTTCAGCTCATTTGGGATTTATACATGCAGAAAGCAACTGGACAGATGAAAAGTAATGTCTTGAGCTAAAGAATTAACTAAAATTTGTAGAAGATGACGGTGCTATAGAAGTGATGTAAAACGTCAGGAAAGACTAGGAGTAGGAGTCGGTCAGATCTATCTTTTCCGACGACTCCTACTTCTGGCACCTACAAAGGTAAGAACTAAGGTCTTTTTGAAAGAAATGTGACAAAACAGTGTTTTTGAAGCAGTGAAGATGACCAGCTTGTTATCACACCATTGAACGGTGGTGGAGATCAGTGTTTAGTGTTAAAATCTTTTCATAGATGATTTTAAAGCCGAAATGTTTGAGTACTGCAAGGTTTGTTCGTAATGGAGTTGGTCGAGTGGATAACGCTATCCTCAGCAAAACTGTGAATAATGTTTGAGGTCAATAAGAGCAGGTAATTTACATATATGTGAAATAACAGAGTATTGAGCAAAACTTAGTTTAATAGGAAAATCTGAAGACAGAGCATCTTCCACCATTTCACGTTATGAACGAGGTGAGAAATAAGTCGCAACCCAATTACAAAGGATGGAGGATAAACTATAGGATGGAATCTGCTGAGGACACCCTTGGTATCAAACCCTATCGAATGCCTTGGAAAGGAGACAGCCCAGATTTCTCCAAATCTTTCCATGGGACATATTCATATAGACATCGTTATTTGTTATAAATCTTGATGGGCGAAATTCGTGTTGTTGGTCGCTAATTAGTTGACACTTCGCCAGTTCTCGAATACCTTTATTGGTGATAATCTTCTCTTTATACTGGTGATAACCTACTTTATACAACACTAAGATGAGAGTAATAGGTCAATAGTTTAATGGTAGAATCTTGTCATCTGTTTTTCTTTTTTGTCTTTTTTCTTTTCTTTTCTCTTTTGAAGATAAATAATAATAATAATAATAAATGATATTTAATAAAGAACATTATGTCAGCATTATTATATATTATAATAATGCAGAACGATTATAAATTTAAAACTATAATTAAATAAAAGAAATTCTCTTTAACGTTTTATTTCCCAGAGGGAGTAGTAGGCAGCTCTCCTTTACATGATTTTTGGGAAATTAGTTGGCTGCCTATGTACAAAAGAAAACGATACAAGAATGCAATGTACGTCAGCTACTATTTATCTGGGTAGAAGATCGACCAAGGGAAAACCGGCTAGAAAAAAGTCTAGGAAAAAAATCCTTCTAATGGATGACTAGGATCGAATTTCGGGTTTCCTGCGTCAATGTAGCGTTACGGACATTGGCAAGGTTAAGCAAACAATAAGATTAACGTAACCTTATTATGTTAAACGCAAATTATTATTTTATGTGCGTTTCGAAAAATGGGAGAGCTTAAACACTTATTATCATCATTCTTTTTTTTTTATTATTGTGTTAGCTTTTTTTTTTCTTCTTTTTTTTTTTTTTTTTTTTTCCCCTTATGCAATGATATCCCTGGCTCAGATTGGACGGATTTTATTGAAGTTCGTTATTGCAATCTTTAAATAAATAAATAATAAAAATAAAATAAAAATATCAAATTGTTGACTTTGATTTTAAATGCATATTATAGAAAATTACTATAAATATTTTATATTATGTCTCAATTATATTGTGTATGTATACGTGTGTCCTCATAGATATAATCATTTAATTTTTATAGTGACCAGTATTGTTACTATAAAAATATTATATTAATATATTTAACTGTTACGTGGTTACAAATATTTTACAGTTACTTCTAATCTATTTCTATTTTATGTTCTTTATTCTTTTTTCTTTTCTTTTCTTTAACTGTCAGTCTGTATATTACCACTGAAGAAATAATTATTGGACATGTTTTCATAGCATATGTAGTATTACTTTAAACTACTCGTATTATGACTTGTATTGTTCTAAATACTTGTTACCTCTTGTATGATATTTTCATTTGTACTACTTCTTCAGTGCTAATAAACATTCTTCATATTTGCATTTATCTGAAACGAAAACACGCCTCTATTCTGGCTGAATGGAATTAAATGAATGTTGAAATTTAAAATGTAAAATGTATTTAGCCATCAAAGTTTTGGTTATGACAGATCAGCCTTTTTTTGGTCAGCAGCAACAAATCGAAATGACAGTAATAATTTCCCTCTCGCTGTATGGAATTTATGACGTTTAGAATTTAGGATGCCTACTAAAATTATCGAATAATAATTTCTGCGTTAATCGGAATATATTAGTAGTGAAACCAGGTAAAATAAAATATTTTTGAAATATTTCGTTTCCTTTCTCCCTCTACAGGTAATTCAAAATTACATCAAAATCAACCATATTCACATAGGAAAGCATGACCGGAAACGCCACCCGAAAGTGATAGATGGCGCTGTTCGCCAGCGCTCCAGGTGGCAATTTGGGCTTCCTCGTTCAAGCTTTCGATGTCGTACGAAGAACATGCGTCGTTTAACGAACGTTGAGATGGCAGACATGCACCTCGTTTACGGGTTAGCTGACGGTAATGGACGAGCCGCTGTACGAATGTATCGCGAAAGGTATCCAAACAGACGTGTACCGCATCAGAATGTTTGCGTATTTGCATCAGAATTTGTGTGACTATGGATCATTCAGGGATCGCAGGCATGATAGTGGGAGGCCAGGATCGACGCGAAATCCCGCCATGGAAGAGGAGGTGTTGCATGCGATAGAGAATAATCCAGAGACAGCACACGTGCCGTTGCTTCTGCTATAGGAGTATCTCGATCCAGTGTATTGCACCTTTTGCACTCTGAGTCCTTACGTCCATTTCATCTGCAACGGATCCAGTTACTGATGTCCGAAGATTATCCTCGACGTGTGGAATTCGCGCAGTGGTTTCTGCAGAAAAGTGCCGCAGAACCGGATTTTCCAACATGTGTTTTGTTCACGGATGAAGCTTCATTTATTCGCGAAGGGGTCTTCAATCACCATAATGCTCATGTGTGGACCCATGAGAATCCACCCGCTGTGCGATCACATGCTGCACAACAACAACAACGCTTCGCGATTGATAAATGGGCACGTATCGTCACTGACTGCTATTTAGTCGGCCCATACCTATTACCTCCCCGACTGGACTCCCAGAAGTATCGGACCTTTCTGAAAGTTCTGTCGGATTTACTGAACAATGTTCCAATGGCTGTGCATCGGTAGATGTGGTTCCAACAGGACGGGACTCCAGCCCATTTTTGCATTTCTGTGTATCAGTATTTAGACAGGTCCTTTGGGGCTCGACGGTTTGGGTGTGGTGGACCCGTCGCATGGTCCCCCACGCTCACCTGATTTATCGAGCATCGATTTCTTTCTGTGGGGGACCCTTAAAGCCATGGTGTACGAAACGCCTGTTGCTTCTGAAATGGACCTCGCGGCAGGAATCGCCGCCGCTGCTAATATCCGGGAAACTCCAGGTATTTTCGAAAATGTACGGCAATCAATGCGTCGTCGGTATCAGGCATGCATCACTGCTAATGGTCGTAACTTTGAGCACCTGATGTGAAACTATATTATGTATCCAACTGCTATTGATCTGTTCAGTTACGCCTAATAAAGTTTTTTACACTGCTTACTGCCTTGTGATATTTCTGTATCTTTGTATCCCTGTTAGTACCTTCAGGTGGCGTTTTCGGTCATGCTTTCCTATGTGAATATGGTTGATTTTGATGTTCTCTACATCGCCTCAAAGTCTGTACGTGGAATTTTGAACCACCCTGTAAATGGACCTATAGAAACAAAAATCGAGTAGTTACCAGAACGTATCTTCATTCCTGTTCCTAGTGAAATTCGAGTGTTATGAGTATTATGAACTTGAGTTCTTTCTCAATATAATATAATAAGTACTCCGTTGCGCACATTAGAACCAACATTTCCAAAAATAACTCCATAAAAAAAAAAGTATCCACTTCGTCTTACCATTAGATATCTCGGAAATTTACTACAAATATCGAGGACAAATTCGGCTTCATATTGCCTCGCCTACTCTCTAGGCCAGGGAAATAAAAGGCATTATTAATAATATGAGTTTAAAAATTGTATACAAAAATAAGTGTTATTTTTCATTAAATAAATGTTATTACTGCTTAAATTTAACTATGGTTTGTAATTATTCAATAATAATTAATAAAATGAAATAAAAATGTTAGCTCAAAATATATTTTATTAATTCTTCACTATATTCACCTATTAAGGATGTTGAAGACCTACCGAGTTATTTTTCCCCTCCTCCCCTTGTCTTAATTCTATTAAGACTCATGAGATCCCCCAGATCACCCAACGAAGAGTGACCCGCAGGATCAGCAACTCAGTGTTGTTCCTCTCAGTAACAGACTCACCCTGCCGCTGAGAAGAACTCTTAGCATAGGCTCCACCCTGTGGCAGGCTCACCCCACCACCGAGCAAAGCCACTCATATTTCATCTTCGGGGTAACAGCAACAGCCGTGCCTCAGTTAACTTCATGGGCTACAGCACTGCCATTCATCACCCAAGATTCCAACCGGTTTCGACCTTTATTGATTTCTCGTCAGTGGAAGCCAGATCCTGAGATGCCGAGGTTGAAGTAATGCAGAACTTATAAATTTTACCTATACAAGTTGCCACAAGGTGCTTTGACCTTATTAAATAAAAATCTCAGGATGAGAGAAAGATGTTGAAAGTTTTTTTACCTTGGATATATTATACGTTAAAGATACCAAGCAATTTTATAACTTGGTTTTAATTCTTTTTTTTTTTTCAAGTAAGCAAACAAGCAGGTAAGTCAAGTTTGCACCTGAAGTATTTTCAGGTCTAAGGGTGATAAAGGTGGAATAAGTTCTGATCACTTTCCTTAGTATATCCCATAATGCAAAAAGCACATCTCCTTGCTGGCATATATGATGCTATGCATTATGGAAAGGGTACTACCCAAACCGGTTTCGAAATTTATTGCAGTCTCGTCAGTGGGAGCCAGACCCTGAGATGCCGAGGTTGAAGTAATGCAGAACTTATAATTTTACCTATACAAGTTGCCACAAGATGCTTACTTGAGAAAAGGATTAAACCAAGTATAAAATTTCTTGATATCTTTAACGTATATTTAATCCAAGGTAAAAAAAAATTCTACATCTCTCTCTCTCTCTCTCATCCAGAGATTTTTATTAAGAAGGTCAAGCACCTTTTGTCTACTTGTATATGAGATATATATGACTTCTGCATTACTTCAACCTTGGTATCTTAACAAAACCGTCTCCCAGAAGAAATCATGGATTTAATAAGGGAAAAAAACAGACAATGAAAAAGAGATCACAACACTCGTGCTCCCCAGGACAAAACAGCCCTCAACAGAACCACAGGAATCAACAATGGGACAACAAGCTCACCTCCATCTCCACAGCAGATCATTCAATATGGAAATTCCTAAACAACCTCAGGAACAAGCGCAAATCCCTCCCCCCCCCCCTCTGCAAGCAGAACAGTACCTTGCATACACAGATGCTGACAAAGCCGAAGCCATAGCAAGAAACCTAGAGAAACAATGCAGTACTGCATATGAGAACCTAAACATCAGCCATGTATGCAAGATCCATCGTAAAGTCAGGTTCACAGTAAATCGTCCCGATGTCAATCCAAGCCCTATAATGCCTACCGAAATAATCGGCATCATCAACCATCTCAAGATATCAAAAAATCCCCAGGTCCTGACGGCATCACTAACAAAGTCATCAAGGCACTACCACGCAAAGCCATAGCTCATAAACTCCATCCTCAAATGGCAGCACTTCCCCCAGTCATGGAAAATAGCTGACATCATCCCAATTCACAAACCAGGCAAAGACCCACACCTACCTGAAAATTACCGTCCCATCAGCCTGCTCTCCAACTTAGGGAAAATAGCAGAGAAAATCATCCTCGTCAGACTCCAAAATCATGTCAACCAACTAAATATCATTCCACAAGAACAATTTGGCTTCCGTCAAAATCACAGCACCACCCAACAGATCCATAGACTGGTAGAATACATCACCACAGGATTTAATTGGAATCAACACACTGAAGCCGTCTTCCTAGACATTTCAAAGGCCTTCAATAAGGTCTGGCACCAAGGCCTCCTCTACAATCTTACCATCGCTTTCCACTAAACATGATACACCTGATCAAACCATACCTCTCAAACAGGAGGATGCAAGTCAAAATCAATGAAACAGTCTCAAACCAACGGAAAATCCTCGCTGGAGTTCCTCAAGGATCACTGTTAGCCCCGATCCTGTTCAACATCTACATGGCAGACATCCCTCAAAATCCTCTCACATCCACCATCACCCTTTATGTAGATGACACGGCTATACTAGCCAGATCCTGCCAACTACATCTCGTTACCAAAAAACTACAAGACACCATCCTGAATCTAGAAAAATGGTTTACAGACTGGCGACTACAATTAAACCCCAAAAAAAGCACAACGATACTCTTCACAAGAAGTATGAGCATCCCCCAAAGGAGACATCACTCTGTTCAACTCTAAAATTCCCTGGAAAACTGAAGCTAAATACCTCGGAATACTTCTCGATAAGCGATTATGCTTCAACGGCCACATCAAGAGCACATGCACCAAAACTTCAAAAGTTATCGCCCAGCTATACCCCCTGATCAACAGACACAGCAAACTAAGCTCAAGAAACAAAATTCTACTGTACAAGACAGTGATCCGTCCCACAATTATATACGCCTCCCCAGCCTGGAGCCATACCTCCAAGACAAACATCCTCAAGCTACAAAGACTACAGAACAAGTGCCTGCGAATGATACTGGACGCCCCATGGTTCATCAGGAACGCCCAGATCCACCGGGAAATAAATATCCCCTACATCTCTTCACTACTACGCTCCATAGCAAAAAAAATTCTTTATGAAGATATCTACGCATCCAAACCAAGTAATACAACAAGCTGGAAACTATGACGGTAATGACCACTGGAAACATAAAAGACCGAAAACCATCCTAACACTCAATCACTTCTGCCCACTCAGGGCAAGCTGAAATAGCTCACAAATCTCTCCCATTACTGCTCCCGAAACAGACAACAGGGAATATGAAAAGCGTCAAGCTTCACCCTCTGCGCCATACGTGTACTGCGTCCAACCTTGGTATCTACCAGAGCCTATCATTGTGGCAGGTGACTTAAATGCCAAGCATTCAATCAGGAATAGCCGTTCCACCAACAAAAATGGACATATACTACAAAACTATGCTGGTTTCAACAACCTACTTGTGATAGGTCCCACCGACCCCACCCATCACAACACTTATGGTCGGGCTGATGTTTTGGACATAGCCATACTGTAGCACATCAGACTCCAATACAGTTTAATGACGATTAATGATCTATCATCAGATCACAATGCAACACGGTTAAAATCGGGAAACCTTGAAAAATTATCTTCCCCTCCTCCTCACTCGTTTATTCCTTGGGAAAGGCTCTCCAAGGTACTTCCGAAATATATTGGTCCTGTTCCCATCATAAAATCAAAAGAGGAAATTGAAACAACCGTTAAAAATCTAACAGAACAGATTAAAGCAGTCTGTGCAGCAGTTACTATCGCCGCAAATCTAACCACTTGCCAGAAGATATTATGAATCTAATCAGAGAAAAAAACAAGGCAAGAAAAAGATACTACAACACCAGGGCGCCGCAAGACAAACAGATCTTGAACAGGTTCAACTCTGCAGTGAGAGATGCCCTCTCAGCCCATAGAAGTCAACTCTGGGAACAAAAATTGACCTCCATCCCTCCTGATAACCACTCCATATGGAATCTCATCCGAAAGATTAAAAACAGAAATAAACCTCTTCCCCCCTCCAAACAGATTCAGGTCTCATCCACACTGATGCTGATAAAGCTGAAGCAATAGCAGATTATCTAGAAAAACAATGTAAACCTGTATACAATCACCTTGATTTTAACCATATATACAAGATCTATCGTAATGACAGATGGTCACTCAAATCTTCTGTCACGTACTCCACTCAAATTGCACCCACCTCACTTGCTGAAATATATGATATTATTAAGAAGTTTAAGAACAAAAAGGCTCCTGGACCTAATGGTATCTCTAACAAGGTGATAAGCTTCTACCACGTAGTGCTATTGTCTATCTGACAAATATAATTAATTCCATCCTTCACTACAAACATTTCCCGTCCTACTGGAAACTGGCGGACATAATGCCAATCCATAAACCTGAAAAAGACCCTAGATTGCCTCAAAGTTACAGACCAATTAGCCTCATCTCAAATCTCGGCAAAATTGCCGAGAGGATAATTCTTACCAGACTCCTAGATTCAGTACATACACCGACTAAATATCCTGCCTGAGGAGCAGTTTGGCTTCCGCCAATCTCATAGCACCACGCAACAAATACACAGATTAGTGGAATATATCATCACGAGTTTTAACTGGCGTCACTGCACTGGGCTATTTTCCTTGACATAGCCTGTGCATTTGATAAGATTTGGCATTATGGTTTGCTATACACACTGATATCATCTGGTATACCAATGGGAATCATTCACCTAATAAAGGTATACCTTTACGATTATCAGGATGTGCGGGGTAGTTTTGACACAAAAACGCATCTCGGCTGGAGTTCCATTTATTAGCACAGATTCTATTTTCCTTATACTTGTGTGATATCCGCACAGCCCATTGTCTTCAATCAAAGCCCTATACGCAGATGATAAGCGATATTGGCCAGATATTTAAAGCCGCACCTAGCCATCAAGAAACTGCAAGAAAAAACTATCACAAATTGAATAATACTTCGCCAAATGGCGACTCCAAGTGAATCCCCAGAAAAGCGTTACCGTCTTATTCTCTAGAAGATCTTTGCTTCCTAGAGAAGATATCCTCCTATTCAACACAAAAATCCCATGACAAACAGATCAAATATCTTGGAGTAGTATTAGACAGAAAACTGACTTTCAGCTCCCATATCAAGACTCTCTGTGCAAACACATCAAGAACCTTAGCCCAGCTCTATCCACTAATTAACAGAAACAGTAAGTTGAGCACCAGAATCAAACTACTCATACATAAACTGATGGTTCGTCCAATACTCATCTACGCTTCACCAGCCTGGAGTCATACCGCTAATACTAATATTCTTAAGTTACGACGTGTGCAAAATAAATGTCTCAGAATGATCTTGAACGCCCTATGGTTCGTACAAACTGTGCGGCTTCATCGGGACACAAATGTCCCCTATATTTACACCTTCATGGAGACTAAAGCAATCAAATTCTTCTCAAAAGCATCTGTGCACCCTAACAAACTGATCCAACTGGCTGCAGAATATGACGCAATGGATTACTTCGAACCTAAAAGACCTAAAGCCATCCTAAACTTCAACACTGAGGACTAATCTCCTAGCCCATTCAGGGCGAGCAATTAGCTCATAAACTTTCTCCACTCACAGTTTCTCTTAAGATAGCAAGGAATATGAAAAGCTTTTGCTTCACCCCTTATGTCAGTAAAGTTAAAAGTTGAAAAACCTTGGTATCTCTCCTGGTTCTGGCTCCCAGGTGGGATTAGGACTTCATCTGTTGGGACATTAGTGAACAAAGAAGTTATGTCCAAGCTAGCCATGATGTCATCTTCTTCATTAACTGTATTATCCTTGATGTATGTAACAAATTCTGTAGTGTTCTTGATAAAGGATGGTGACTTGCCTGAAAAACTTTTTAGGTATTTGCAAGATATTTGAAAGGTATTTTTTTTGTTCACTAATGTCCCAACAGATGAAGTCCTAACATTACTCAAGGACAAGTTATACAAAAAAATGTTAGCCTTGCTTACACATTGCATCAGGTCTGGTTACTTCAAATTTCAAGATAATATATACAAACAAAATCATGGACTGGCTATGGGTAATCCTTTATCCCCTGTACTCGCAAATATTTACTTAGAGGATTTTGAAACCAAGGCTATCTCTTCCTTTATATTAACACCTAAAGTTTGGAAACGCGATGTAGATGATGTCTTCATTATTTGGAGCCATGGATATGATTCCTTTATGGTTTATCTCGAACATCTCAATAGCCGATATCAAAGTATTAAGTTAACTGCCGAGCTTGAAACGAATAATTCCTTGCCTTTTCTTGATGTCAAACTGACTCGCCCTTCTGGTAAACTCTAAATATCGATATATATATAGAAAGCCCACACAAACCAACAGATATCTGCATACTCAGTCCCATCACTTCCCTCCTCATAAGCTTGGAATAATTTCCACCTTGGGACATAGATCCCGTTCTCTTCTGGATGACCCAAATGAACTTCTTACAGAAATAAACCATCTGAAAACTTCTTTCGAAGTTAATGGATGTTCCAAGAGAATCATTGAAAAATTCCTTCTTAATCCTCCTAGACATCACTCAAAAGAAATAAATAGATTCAAAGGCAATATATCTATTCCTTACATAAGTACAGTTTCACATAAATTAGAAAAAGTTCTAAGAAAATACAATATCAGAACCTTGTTCACTCCACTTACAAAGATCCGTTTCTTAATAAGCCACCCAAAACCTTGTCATCATCAACTCAAATACCCTGGTGTATATAAAATATTGTGTGATTGTGATATTCCTTATTTTGGGCAGACAGACAAATCTGTCGAATTGCGTATGGAAGAACACATGAGGGACATTACCTACAAGAGACAGCGAGCGAGTGCATTATCAAGTCATATCCTTTTCTCGGCTAATCCTAATGATGAAAACCAAAGTCACAATGTCTGCTGGGAAAAATCTACTAACTTCTTCCCGTTGCAACGATGAACTAGAGAGAAAAATCGTGGAATCTAGGAAAATCATCTTCAATCCTGTTCATCTAAATAATAACTTGAATTACAACCTCCCAGATAATCATTCTAATCATTCAGCTGTAATCATGTACTGGCGTTCACGAGATGCTACTAGCACGCACTTTCCCAACAATACAACTAACGAAAGAACAGCTTTAAATACAACCACAACGATTTAGTGTCAATTATGTATAGAGACTCTCTCTATGGTGTTCATAGTTTATTTAAGCTTCAGTGTTTTAGTGTTTTTTCGTTTTTTTTTCTTTCTTTTATAATGTCACCTGATGAAGGCTGTTGTAAGCCGAAACTAGTCGTGTTTTTATATTAAAACCTTTTTTTACTTAAATCTCGGTTCTAGTCATTCAATTCTTTATAAAAATATGTATGTTAACCGAGTTAATGATCAATCTTTCACATATATATATATATATATTTCCCATCCCGTACTCACTTAACAACCGGATAGAGTTCCCGAATGACTTCAGATGCTGTAGCGTTTTGGAAACAGCAACTTGATTCCGATGTCGCTAGAAATGCCAATGACCTTAGAGAACAAGACGGTCATCTTAAGTTGCAGTAGGAGTAACGTGGGTGGACGAACAAGTGGGAAGTTACAGTGACATGTAGTGCGACATGCTCTCCATCCTTAACCTCTATCGTTTCTGTAGGCGATTTGTCATACCTGAAAGGTAAAGACGCTCATCCCGACAACACCAGTTTGAAATTCGGGGAAAAAAAAGGTATGACACACATGGAATGACAAAGACGTGTTTAAAACGGAAGGGGAGAAAGAAAAAAGTTGGCAATAAAAAGAACTAGTATAGTATTTTATAAAGATAGATAGTAAAGAAAGAAAGGTATAGAATTAACGGGAGGTACTATCAATGTCAGGCTGAGGGTGGGGATTCTGTCCCTCAACGCAATAGTCATGAGAAAATCAAGACGCTGCTGATGATCTAACGAATCGTTTCCGATATAATCTATGATTTCGCCTGTATGACACACAATAGCGCGTTAGGTTAAATCTCTAACCCCCTCCACTTCAAAAAAAAAACAAAAAAAAAAACCAAGAAATTTGTACTATGTCAGGATCTTATCTTTATATAGTAGTTAAAAACATAGAAACAAAATAGTTTAATATATTAGTTGAAGCAAATACGTAATAATCGATTAAGAGAATGCTCATTTTTGTACAAAAATAGCAAAATAGTAAAGAATTACTCATAAGCTGTGATGGACTTTATTTGGGAATTCACACAGGGTAAGCTCAAGACATAAAAATGTAATTTCAAATATTCAAACTGATGCATTTGCCCAGTCTGAATATTTATATATTTATATATGATGCAATATTTATGAAAAGTTTACAATATTACAAAAAATTACAAAATTTTGTAATATTACAAAACTAAAAAATCGTAATATTTTGTAATATTACAAAATATTACAAAGTAATAAAATATTACATGGGTTTCGAATCCCGCCGTAGAGATGGATGATAGTGAATGTCCTTAACTGGGAAATGAATTTCGTCGCTTTGTTGAGGCCTGCAGTGGCTTGAAAAAGTTCGATGTTTGGTCTCCACAGCAGGGTTTTCAGATTCGCTGAATTAAAATGTAAATAACTTTTTTTTTTTTGTAATTATTAATTTTGTTCAGGTATTCTACGGAACAAATGGGAAATTAATCATGACAAAGTTCACAACCCAACAACCAACCAATATCACGCAATTTTATTTTGAAAATCAGCATTCGAATAATGCAATTAATGGGCCACGTTCTTCAGATCCGAGGGCTCCTGACTTCTTCCAATAGGGGTTACTTGAAGGAAAAGATGGATGTGAACATGTCCCAGACAGTCCAACACTGAAGGAGAACATTAGGGTTTTGTACACTAACAACTTATTATTACCTGTATTGTCATTTATTTATTCGTATGGAGTTCCCTCCCTTTTCTCCCCTCGTCAATATTGGGGCGAGTTGAGCCCCCTCATGGGGGGTTAAGTATTTATTGCTGTAGATCCGTGTGTATTCATGGCAGTGCCAGATTTACGTATAAGCTAAAAAAAGCTACAGCTTAGGGCCTCGCAATCTGCCGGGGCCTCAAATAAAAAAAGAAAAATACATAAAAATTGATAAAAAATATTCGCAGAAAAATCACTGAAATGAAGTCAGACATTTCACAATGATAATTTCTAAATAATTTTAAATATACAAATATAACATTAAAATAATTTTGGCGCATTGTAAAAGTGATTGAGATATTTTGTTTCTTTTTTCTTTTTCTTTTCTTTTCTTTTTTTTTTTTTGAGCCTTATTTGTCGTTTTTAAAACCCTTTAATTATATAATTATTTCTGTGATTTTGTAAACGCATACTTTATTTTTTAAATAAAAATTAAGACAATATATTTTCGTATATATTTTAAATTTTTCTGAGACCAGCTGATGTAATTTAAAACAGTAAGGGGAGGCCTCTGGGTTTTTTATAGCTTAGGGTCTCAGCAAGTCTAAATCCAGCCCTGGTTCACTGGGCCGATTTGATTGCTTGGGGGATAAAAACCCCCCAGCTAAACTGGAGGGAAAAACCCTGTCATCCATGCCCGGCTAACGTGGCTGTGGAAGATCCTTAAGCTGCTCATGTCGGCGACGGGAATCGAACCTAGGACACTCCTTTCCCAGAGATATGGTTGCGAAGCGCAAAGCCACTAGGCTAACCGCGCGGACACTATATGAAAAACCACATCACGTAAATGCCTTCCATTTTCGCCTTCACAAAGATGTGCCTTTTCTATTTCATGACAAACAGTCATGAAATATGCCATAGAAAAGACCCATCTTTGTGAAGGCGAAAATGGAAGGCATTTACGTGATGTGGTTTTTACGTGATGTGGAAAATGAAACTGTATCATTTTCGCCTTCACAAAGATGGGCCTTTTCTATTTCATGACAAACAGTCATGAAATATGCCATAGAAAAGACCCATCTTTGTGAAGGCGAAAATGGAAGGCATTTACGTGATGTGGTTTTTCATAACTAATAAAAGAAAACTATACGTTTTGTATTTCGCTATGACAAAAAAAAATAATAAATATAACGAATCAAAAAAAAAAAAATCAGCTAACGCCTTTTTGTTCCCGTATATACGGGAGTAGGCGAGGCCATTTAGCCCTATCTAACTTTTGGAGACTGAGTGGGCAGTTCAATCTCCACTGGTACCCAATCAGAGACAGATGGCCCAAGGCTATCACTAATTAAGTGGTACGCAGTGAAGAGAGACGGCTCAAATGTGCCGCCATCTCGTGGTCTCTAACCCTAACACAATATATTTAATGTCTGAAATAATGTGGGTTCTACGGTCGATTTTCTTGAGTTTACAGGACGAAAAACCCGAGTTTCCGGGAGGAAAAACCTGCTTGCCCGTGCCAGAGATCGACTAACTCGGGAACCGGTCGAAAAAAGGCTTAGAAAAATTTCCTCTAGTCGCCGACTAGACTCGAAACCAAGACTTCCTTCGTGCGGCCTAGCGCGGTGGTATGCAAACGCCACATCCACTGAGCTACACAGGCTCTATATGTAAATTATTTTTTGACCATTAATTTTTGGATTTTGTATTTAGGTTTGTCTTGATGATAACCCTAGACTTGGTAAGTACATTTATGATTTTCAGTTAATTTAATTTTGTCTTCTGTGTAGATTTACTTGCATTTGTTTTCCTTACTATCTCATTCTCCATCAATTAGGTCCATTCTTTATAACGAATAAATAAAAAGTTATTAAATGTTTAAATCCCTTCGTGACGTTATTATTATTATTATTATTATTATTATTATTATTATTATTATTATTATTATTATTATTATTATTATTATTATTATTATTCCTGATACCTCAAAGGAGTCCGAAGACTCATCGCGGGAGGACACCTACAACTGTCTCACCCACTACACCAAACCACAACTACGAATCATCTCCATCAACGCCATCTACCGACATCATGGGCCATCTTGTATATATTTATAACACAATCTATCAAATACAGATACTTGATGGTTTCAATACATACGTTACTATTATCCTATAAAAAAAAGTATTGGTTTCGTAGTATAGATAGATAGAATTATTGATAAAAGTACTATATACTATTTTATTCAGGGAGAGATAGTATAGTATAATGTAGTATAGTCACGAAAGATAACAGATCTATTACATCAGCACAACGGGTAGGCTAAGATTTAGATAAGCTGGAATCCTGGAGAAAAGTTAAATAAATAATTTTTTTTATGGCACTTTTATCATGTTACATGTTAATTTTCTTATAAAGTCCATGTGGACAGTATCTTCTAAAGCGCAAAAAGAAATAACACACAAACCCCATATATATATTTGGCTCCAAAAATCTTTAATGACTTACATCTCTTAATATGAAACGAAACCAACATGAACACATACAGAAATCTGATCAGAGAGAGTAGTTATTTTCTATAAGAATATTGAACATTTGGTTAAAATAAGTGTAGGAAATGTGAAATTAACCAGTGCAATATATTCAATTAATTAATATACTGTATGGTTCTTATTCTACTTGTACATACACAGCATCTTATATCCCCTGTATATTGTTCTTGATTTTCAATATTTTTGTGCACTGTATATTGATTTTTGTAATTGTTATACATTTTAAAACACGGATGAGCTTATGCTCTTGGGTTATACATATGATGTTTGTTTTATAATGTTGGAAAAAATTTAAAATGTAATGTGATGTAATGAAAAAAAAGTAAAAACAAAAGTAGAAATATCTAAACTATTCTGCAGAAATTATGTATTGCAAAAGCGGCCTAGCGCCGAGGATGCAAACGTCACTTCATGATCTAATAAATATGCATACTAATTCTTTTTTTTTTTTTTTTTCATCCGTATGAGATCATATGAAACTGAATAGAGTGTGATGCAACTCTACAGTGAATCATCCAAGAACTGTTCTTGGAGAGATAGGATTGGCAAGCTGAGGGTTTAGCACCACCTTTAGAGTGGAGAGTTGACATTTAGTTGGAGGAAACTATATACTTTGCATCACCAGCCTATTAACCATCTAACGTTTATATATAATTATAAAGGAAATAAACACAGAGCTCTTAACAGACCGAGTTTGCATTATAATATTCCTTAATGCAAGAAAAGTTCACATGATATATAACCTTGCCTCTGTTCATTTCACATTAATGCTATATGCCTCAGAAGTCACAACAGCTACCATAGGCCAATTGAGAAACAATCTTCTAAAATGTTACTGACATTAATTAAACTGACATTAACGAAATCTATCTTGAAGGAATTCTAGAATCACTCTCGAATTAGAATCCTGTAATTTTTTACTTTCATAAAAAGTTTTGATTTTTAATTCATAACTCAACAGACTTTGTTAGGTCCCCTTAGGCTTCATATACACTATCAACCAATAATTGTCTGGCAACCCCTATTATTTGAAGTTATGGAACATTCCAGGTTTGTAAATAACATGAAAACCGGTGTACAAATAGTAAGCAGTATTTTAGCATAGCAGTAGAATATAGGTGGTATGGCACACGATGTGAACGCAGTGACTTCGAAAAAGATGTCATCATGGGCTGTCACAGTGATGGCATGTCCATACATGCCATTGTTGCTCAATTGAGATATCCAAAATCAACGTTGACGATGTGATCAACAAATTAAGACGTTCTGGCATCCCTAGCGCAGGAAAATACTCAAGTTGGCTGCCGAAAAATGACTGAAAGAGACAGGAGGATGTTAAAAAGGGTAGCACACAAAAACCAGCCACAATCGGTACAGACCATCCGGTATGAGTTCCAGAGCACTCATACCGGATGGTCTGTGCTAATAGACCATCCAGTATGAGTGCTCTGGAACTCATATAGTTACAGAGCACTCATTCCAGACCATCCGGTATGAGTGCTCTGGACTCTGGAGCACTCATTGATGAGCACTAATATTGTACGAAAGGTACAATATTAGTGTAACACAATGGTGAGCACTAATATTGTACGAAAAGAACTTGATTTACTGGGTTTCCACGGAAGAGCAGCGGCACACATGCCGAACATCACAACAACGAACAAGGCGCTCGTCTGGCCTGGTGCAAATAGCTTGTGAACTGGACAATTGATCAGTGAAAAACGGTACTCTGGAGCGATGAATCAAAAGTCACCTGTTTCCAGTCTCATTGCATGGTGTGGGTGTGGAGGCAGCCTGGTTAACGCTTGTTACCAAGGGTGTTGTACCACAGTCAAGTTTGGCAGAGGAGGAGTAATGGTCTGTGGGGAGCATTTAGGTGGTTTGGAGTGAGACCACTGGTCGTTGTCCCTGATTTCATGAAGGCAGCTCAGTACCTTAATATTCTGGATAATCAGGTGCTGCCTACGCTGTGATGTGTTTATGGAATGGACCAGTGTTACTATCAAGACAACAATGCCCCTTGCCACAAAGCTGCAGCTGTTTTGGAATGGTATGAAGAGATGAGTGGTAAACGACTGCCCTGGCCTGTGCAGAGTCCTGACTTCAACCCCATCGAACATGTGGAACGAATTGGAGCGGCGATTAAGGTCCAGAACGGCACATGCTCGATCTGTTGCCAAACTCAGTGCTACTTTGGAGGAATGGAGACAAATTCCACCTGATGTCTGCCGCACATTGCTGGAAAGCCTCCCTCAAAGTGTGCAGGAAGTGATCAAAGCCAAAAGTGAACATACTCGATATTAGGGTTCCCTGCTGGTATCAATAGTGAATTGCTAAAGTGTCCAGACAATTATTGGTAGATAGCGCATAGCAGCGTTTCGCTTAGATCAGGGGTGACCAACCTTTTATAGTTCATGCGTCAATTTTTTTCATTTTTTAGTTAAGATGCGCCATACAAACTTATACCACTTTCGGCCCTTTTAAAATGTGGTAATATGGATATATTTAAGAGTTATGCATAAAATGATTTATTATATATATGGTAATATAGACACTTTTAGCAATTTTAAATAAAAAGATTTCATATAAGGACTAGATAAACATTAATTATTTTATTGAGATTTTTGAAATTGCTTTGCTTTTAATAAGCTTGTAATGTTTAGAGTTAAATCAGTTACAGAAAGCATCAAACAGTTTTTCAAATTTAGAGTTAAATCAGTTACAGAAAGCATCAAACAGTTTTTCAAATTTGAATCAGTCAGTCACGACCAAAGTTTGTTCTTAATCATTTTCATTGATGAAAATGCTTGCTCGCATCTGTATGTAGTTCCAAAACGACAGATATAACTCTGAGCAAATTTTCTCAGTTCTGGAAAATGTTCACAGGACAACAATCGCCAGAAATTAATTATATCAGAAGCATCTGGGAGTGATGGAAGGTCATTAAATTTCATTTTCAATAAAGAATTGGTTTTGAGATCAATAAGTTCCATTTGTATGTTACTAGGCACCGTCAAGATTTTTTGTTCAGTAAGTGAAAAGGGATTTATAAATGCAGTCTTCTTCTTCGGCAAAATCGCCAAAACGACTGTTAAAGGACTCTTGCAATAATCTGAGTTTCTCCGTATATTCTGTAAAGTTGCCATTATCTTCAAAAGATTCACTATATTCTTTTAAATGTGGAAATTGACTTAAATCCCCGTTTTCTAACTGGGAGATGAACAGTTTTAATTTCATTTTGAATGCACTGATGTCATTTACTAAGCTAGGAAACAATTCGTTCTTGCCCTGCAGTTTCAAATTTGTATCATTGAAGTGGCTGGAAATATCAACTAAAAATGTTAAATCAAATCGCTATTTCTCATCACACAACAGGGCTTTTTTCTCATGCAGCTCATCCTTCTCTTCCAGAAAATTACGAACACTTTCTTTCAGCTTCCAAAATCTACTGAGAACTTGTCCTTTAGAAAGCCAGCGCACCTCACAATGAAGGATGAGATCACCATATTCCATATCTAGCAGTTCACAATATTCTCTGAATTCTCTTCTGTTTAACCCTCTTGTTCTAATTTTATTCACACACTTTACAACTGGTATCATAACATGCTTCAAATTTAGAGTTTTTCCACACAGAGATTCTTCATGTATAATACAGTGATACTTTAGTAGAGAACGACCTACAAACCTTTCAATTAAAGTTACAGTCCCAGAAACTCTACCTACCATTGACGGTGCTCCATCAGTGCAAACATTGATGAGCTTACTAGAATCTAGTTGTTGATTATCTAGACATGACTTTACTTTGTCAAATATGTCTAACCCTCTGGTTTTTCCATGAAGTGACTCAAGACCGATAAGTTCTTCAAAGATGTTAAAATTACCATCAATTCCTCTTATAAGAATGCTTAATTGGGCTACATCACATATATCAGCGGATTCGTCCAAGGCTAAAGAAAAGAAAGAACAAGCATTAATATGGTCTTTCAATTGCTCAGTAACATCATGGGAAAGTTCTTCGATGCGTCTTGTAATTGTTTGCTAGGACAGAGCAATTTGATTTACTTTTCTTTCAACATTCTTCTTCTTATTATTATAAAAACCTCCATGGAGTCAAAGACTCATCGTGGGAGGTCCACTGTTATACACACAGTTTATCATACTGTGGCTTAAATATATTCACTGTCTCTGCACACACCATACTCTCGGGCAAAGCATTCCAATCACTCACCACTCTCCATGCATAAAACCTGCTCCTCACTCCCTTGCTCACACCCTCCTTATACAGCTTCCAGGAATGACCTCTTGTTCTCCTGCTATTATCTCCAAGACATTTTGCAAATTTTCCAAGACAGGGTTAACAACTTCCTCTCCTTCAGAAAAAGGCTTGTTTTTTAGCCAACACAAAGGCAATTTCACAAGACGCCTCCAGCATTGCCACACTTTCTCAACTTCGTTTCACAAATATATTTTGTCTCTTTTTTAATTTCTTCCTTTTTCTTAACCACATATTCTTTCCGCAACTCAGACCCAGAAACTAACTTCAGTTTTTCTTTTAATTCAGTTTGATGTTTTCTATAGTCTGTTATGATCATGTCTTCTATTATCTGAGAGAGTGCTTTCACAAACAATGCACAACGGTTTTCCTAAAGGACCCACAATAAATAAGAACTCATTTTCTCACAGTTCATTAAACTGGCGCTTGCTATCACCTTCTGCTCATTTTCTTTTGCAAAGTAATGGGTAACTGACTGCAAAAAAATTATTTCAAAAAGTAAATAATAATAATAATAAACTAACGCCTTTTATTCCCTAATAGGGAGTAGGCGAGGCCTTTATACTCTGTCTAGCTTTTGGAGACTGAGTGGGCAGTTCAATCTCCACCGGTAGCCAATCAGAGATAGCTGGCCCATGTCTATCACCAATTATAGCAGCCGCCGATGAAGAGGCTGGCAAACAAGTGCTGCCATCTCTTGGTACCTAACCCTAACAAGATATGTCACTGTCTGAAATAATGTGGGTACTACGGTCGATTTTCTTGAGTTTACGGGACGAAAAACCCGCTTGCCTGTGCCAGAGATCGACTAACTCGGGAACCGGTCGAAGATAGGCTTAGAAAAAGTTCCTCCAGTCAGCGACTAGACTAGAACTTAGGTCTAACTTCAAGCGGCCAAGCGCAGAGGACGCAAGCGCCACTTCCACTGACCTACACAGGCCCAAAAAGTAAAGCTTATTATTAAATACTTTATTTAAATAATTTTATTATTTAAACATTATGAACATTCAAAAACAGTTCTACAAGTTTAAGATAAGATTCCTGTTGTCATGAAGGCCTAATACAGTTCTATAAGTTTAAAAATCATATATATATTTTTATCATAGAGTTTTCGTCTCCCTCTCGTAATATATTATGTCATTGGACATAATATATTACGAGAACGCTTCCTGCCATAAAACAGTCGATCAGCTGGCAATCACACACACACAACCCAAACATCCTCATAACGAAAACTTTGCTGATGATCAGTTAAATTTTAGGAGTAAACCTACTAGACGTAAATAAAAAGGAAAGATATTGTATAAAAAAAAAACATAAAAACACACACATTCAAATACACCGAATAATTGCAGGTTTCAGTAATCAGCAAATTAGGGGAGCGGGCAAGAACTTGACATACGCGTTCAAAATGAAAAAAATTAGTTTTAAATTTACAGAACTATACTAAGTCTTCATGAAAACAGAAATCTTATCTTAAACTTAAAGAACTGTTAATAAAAACATAAGTTCGAAAACACAGAATTGTTCACTCACATCGAATCAGAAGTTCATCGAATGTTATGACACGAGAGTCAGCTGAAAACTGATTGAGTAACTGGTGACGCATGTCAGCATTTCCCGGTGCCTGTTGCTTCAAGATCAAACAAGTATAATAAGTGCGCACTCTAGAATTCAGTGGTAGGTTAATTGTGTGTGTGTGTATATATATATATATATATATATATATATATATATATATATACACACACACACACCCCTGGCTTAGATGGACTTACTAAATAGGTTAAAAACAAAATTCTCAAAAGCTCTTTCAAAGGTTTGTTTTGGAAACAGTGGTTGTTTTGTAATAACAGCCAAAGCAGCCAAGATTCTGAGGCCAATAAGCAGTATACTTCCTATGCTAATTGCATGTGCTCTTTTCTGGACGGTTTGCCTGCACTGGGGGATTTAAAACACTGGTGAGCTCACCTTCAGATGAAAAACAAACTCTTATAAAGGTTCTTTGCATCCTAGAAGAAATTCTAATTGTCGATATCAAGAATGTCACAGGACATGTGTCCATACCAACTAATCTGCAGAGGTATTCAGGATGCTTGGTTTGGGTGTTAAAATTAGATGGGCAAACTAGAAGCCACTGTCGATACAAACTAATCTATGGAGTTCTTAGTATGGGCAAAAATAGCAGTTATGATAGTCTAAAAATCAGCTAAAGTATTTTATTCCCTTATAGCGAGTAGACAAGGCTGTTTTAGCCCTATCTAACTTTTGGAAACAGAGTCGACAGCTCAATCTCCACTGGTAGGTAATCAGAGATAGCTGGTCAAAGACTATCACTAGTTATAAGCTGCAGCCGATGAAGTGACTGAAAAACTAACAAAGTCGTTGAAACCTAAAACTTATTTCTGGATAATTTTAGATTATTAATTGGGAGGGGGGTTCAAATGCATTAGCCCTTATCTGAATGCAGATCAGATCAGAATGAATAAAATTACAACAGAAGTAACCAAGGCTATGGGAAACCAGTATATCATCTCTGTTCACCATTAGTTCTTCTGGCCAGTTTGTGCAATGAAAAATCCGAGTTTTATGGGGTAACTTTCCATTTCTGTATATAAGACTAGTTATCTCACCTTCACAAGGTTCTCGCATTCTAGACAGTATTAGAATCAAGGTCTTTCAAAATGAAGGATGAATATCATCCTGCATTGCACCACGGAGCTTTTAAGAGCTGATTAGCTAGAAATAACATTTCTGCTTATAATGTGATTTTATTGAAGATGTCATTATTTATAGAAATGCGCAAAAAATACCTTTTTAAGTCAAGCTATTTGTTTTAATTGTGGGAACGAAAGCAGTTAAGCCCCCCCCCCCCCCAACACACACACACACAACCTTCTTTCTTGCTAAATCCCTCCATTTTCCCTGACATATTGGGTTCTTGACAGTCGTTTGGGTCTTGTTACTGGTCCTAATTAATAATAAACATCATTAAAGGTGGCGAAATATAAAGTATCTTAAATATAATTGAGATTGAAATAATTTACTATTATAAAAAGCGAATATTTTTATTCATTCATCATTTTTAATATTTCAAATTATTTTAGGAAGGAGTAAACAACCTGGCAGAACAGAACACAATTGTACATTTATCAAGTGAAATCTAGAACCGGGTCCATACGATGCCGTAAATGATAGTATCGTTGCTTATTAGTTATTTTTTATGTTTTTATTATCTGTTTATTAATTATTTCTTAATTATATGTATTATTGTTAATAATAGTGGGCGGTAGATGGCGTTGTGTGTTGTAGTTGGAAGATTAAGTAGGGGAGAAGATGAGTTGTAAATATTGGTGTAGTGTCTCCTACGATAAGTTCTTGGGCTCCTTGGAGGTGTCACACAATAATAATTTATTATTTATTTATATATTATTAATTAATAAACGTTTTTAAGAGAGCGTGAACAGCCTGGCCAAGTAGAACAGAACTACATAGTATTGCGTGTCAAGTGAAAATCTAGAATTAGTGCTATATCGATGCGGTAAACCTGGTATTTAGAATATGCTGTAAACGCCCAATACTGTGACCCGATAAAGAGCACCTAAATTATAGTATTGTTGTTATAAACTAGGCCAAGGAAAGGAAAGATACAACTTTTAAAAGCCAGTAATCATCAAAGAGAAAGAAATGAATGCTCGTAACGTAAATCACTAACGAGAAGCAAAATATTAAATTGAATTTCAGTAAACAGTTTTTATTAATTTCAAAAACTGTAATAAAATGTAAACATGTAAATTATATTTTTCCATTTTAAATTTTAGAATAGATTTATATCATCTAGACGCTTATTTACAGATTCACATGGTAAGTAAACATACTATTTTATTTTACAGGTTCTTGTCAGAGAAGAGTCACAGGGAATAATTAGATATGATGCTCTTCATAGATAGTGGATTTGCTGAAAAATCAGTCATCTCCATTATGAGCAAAATGGTTGAAGAAAACGGCTCTCGAATACTATTAGCTAACTAGATATAGAAGTTTTTTTCCCACTTGGCTATGCTACTAATTATTAACTTATCTCTAATCCAGAGAATTTTAATGAGTTGTGACACCTTTTGGCAATTCGCATATGGAAATATGACCTCGATTATTTCCACCTTGGTATCACCACCTCTGCGTCTGGCTCCCACTGATGAGACCTCAATAAAGGTCGAAACCGGTCTGGGTAGTAAACTTTCCCTTAATGCATAGCTTTATATACATGTCCAGAAGGGGATGTGCTTTGCATTATGGGATACTAAGGCAAGTGATGAGAACTTATACCTTTGCCACGAGTTGCTCCAGTCCTGAAAGTACTTCAGGGCCAACTTTATTTGCTTACACCTGGATAAAGGATAAACCCAAATATATAATTAGGCAACTAGATATTTTCTACTTGAGATATAGGAATATATTTATACTTTATACACAGGTGTATTGACTGTAATCCTACAATGAAGTGTACTAAATAATTTATAATTGAATTTTATGTAACGAAAAATGTTCAATCCTATAGCAGTCGTATTTCAAATGGGCTTCTTAGAGAAATCAATTTTCTTAACAAGTAGTTTAGGAAGGGATGCTGCTTTACATTAATTTTAAATTTAACGAAACATAAGCTCTATTCTCGTCGTGCCGAGAATCTTTATGTTGGCTTTTTCAATTCAAGATGAGTCAACCGATCTCATATGCAGTGTTTTTCTCAGAAAAACGTGGATATGTAATTCCTCTAAACAGCCAGAGAGAACACAAGCAATCTACAGACAACAACAAAATATATATATATATATTATATTAGTGGGCGGTAGATGGCGATATATAAATGGAGAATGAAATATAGTAATACCTCAGTTAAAGAAGTAGATGTATTCCAAAACTTTAGTTCGTTGTAACACATTTTGTTATTCGAAGTACGAGGCTGGTTAAAAGATCGGAATAATATCCCCCGGTTATTATTTTCCCCTTTTCAAGATAATAAACAAAATGCCTTTAGCATCCCAAAACACCGATGTCATGACCTTTCCTGCTGATGGAACTGACTATGTCTTCTTTGGCACTGAACAATAATTCTGTCCACTGTTTTGACTGCTGTTTGGATTCTGGTGTGTAATGGTGAATCCAAGTCTCATCCATTGTAATAAATCAACGCACAAAATCAGTTTTATTCTTGTTAAAATGCTTCAAGCACATTTTTGCTCTGCTGTGAGCTAGTGCGGCACGCATATTGTACAAAGTTTTTTCATTCAATTCTTTATTCTGCAAAATATATCCTATATCAAAATATATCAAGTGCACGATACGTTCTTTGGAAATGACTATAGCCTCAGCAATTTCACGCACTTTGACTCGCCGATCATCCACTACCATATCGTGCACTTCATCAATCATTTCTGGTGTTGTTACACTTTTTGGACGTCCTTCACGTGGATCATCTTCAAGGCTGGTACGGCCACGTTTAAACTCGGCAGCCCATTTCTTAATTGTCAAAAATGGAGAAGAGTACCCATAAACGTTTATGAACTTCGAATGAATTTCTTTTGCCGTTAAATCTTTTACAAAAAATTTTATAACCGCACGATACTCAATTTTATTCATTTCAAGGGATGCAGACAACACTTTTGCTTCAACAGCTGTTAAAACAAACTACTTGATAGAATGACTTGCAATTTGACATGAATGTTTATGACAGATGTACCAACTTAGAAAAAAAAAAAAACTCTTGCTGATAGTGTTGACACCTATGGTCGAGGCTGAGAACGTTTCAGACCACCCTTGTATATATATATATCATAGATGGCAACACTATCGGCAAGATTTATTTTTCTAAGTTGGTATATCTGTCGATCTGACTGAACATCTGACTTCATTATAGTTTCGTTTCCAGATGATTCGTTCTGGCTCCCACTGATTAGACGTCAATAAATGTTGAAACCAGTATGAGTAATGGCCTTTCCCAAAATGCATAGTATTATTCATGTCTGAAATGATGTGTGCTTTGCATTATGGGATGCAAAGTCAATTAATGTGAACAGGGCCGTACGTATGCACAGGTGCCGAGGATAGCCGAGCCTTCACAAACTTAGGGCCCCAAACAGTACGTGTGGCCCCAGGGCACTCCAGCAACTCGGGAAAATTGTAAGTACAGCCCTGAATGTGAAGTCATAGCTTCTATATACAAGTAGCCTAGTTTTAAGATATTTCATGCCCAAAAGTTTGTTTACACTTAGATAAAGAATCAAACAAGAATATAATTTTTGGCAAGTTTAATTTAAATTACAACAAAGTAAAAAACTTATTACAACTATATCTAATCCAGAGTAATTTAATAATAAGGTGATACACCTTATGCTACTTGTGGTTGGTTCTTTTTGACGGCTTGTGGAGTTTGGTTTTTGCCTACAACTGGCTGGAGCTAGGGCCTCTGTTTTGAAGGTTTTGTATGGCACATTTGAATTTAATGGAGTGTATAGAATTGAGAGTTCCTTTCAGATCATTCTTGAGATTAGAGTGATCTGAAGAATCGCCTAGTTTTTGAAGAGACAATCCTTTACTTATATAGGACTTCTTGGGGAGTAGAACGATTTTGCTTGGTGGCGGATTTTTGCCCATCACTGGAGATGGAGCCACTGCTGTTTTCCTGCCCTAGAGTAAAATTCAGCTCAGGAGCTGAATTTCACTGAGTGATCCTTTCAGGTCACTCAGTGAAATTCAGAGTAATCTTGTAGATTACTCATGAGTTTCTGTAAACCCCCCCCCCCCCCACCAACACACTTAAAAAGGGCTTGCTTATTGGGGAGTAGAGCGTTCTGCTCGGTTGGTAGTTATCCTTTAGGGTCACTCAGTAAGATTCAGAGTGATTTGTAAATCACTGAGAGTTTATGAAGAGTGGTACCCCCACACTTGAATACCTCAGTATAAGTCGAAACTGGTCTGGGTAGTGGCCCTTCCCATAATACATAGTAATACACATCTGAAAGGATGTGATTTGTAGTATGAGATACTATGGTAATTAATGTGAGGTCATTAGCTTTTATATACGACTAGCCTAGTCGTGAAGATAATTCGTTTATAAATTTTATTTGCTTACACTTTGGAAAAGAATATCACATAACAATAGCCACTTGATGTAAAAAATGCATGCGAGCTTCTTGAATTTGTTTTCTTTGGTAGAATGCTAAATTGCAAAACCTACCAACATACTAATGAAACAGATTTATTGAAGTGGTGTTTGTGCAACAATTCCTCTCAACTTGCCTTTCAAAGTTCCTAAAAGTGCCTTTGTAGTGCAGTTGGAAGAACGGCAGTACATTATACCATTTGATTGGAAAAGAACAGAGTTCGATCTCGTCGTGACGAGAGGAATCATTGTATTGAATTTTTTAATTAAAAGAGCTGATCTCATACGGAGATCAGTGGTGGGTCCTTCCTATGATGAATTCTAGGACTCCTTGGAGGTGTCACGTAATAATAATAAATATCTTATGTGATATCCTGCTCATGGAATATTCCTAACACAGCAAGTTTGTTAGGTACATCCATGTCCACAGATAGTTAAAAATAATTATGCCACAAATTCACCATTATGCTTAAAATGCAGGAGGTAGGAAGAGAGCACTAAATACAAATGTATCTTGTGTCATCTATTTTACATCTATCTCAATAAAAATGATGGAATAGTGATATAAACAAATGTTCTAATGCCTTTTCATTCCCATATGGAAAAACAGTGCTTGCATCCATTGGTAAGCACTCTTTTGCCACCCATAAACTCAAGAAAATTTGTAAAATTAAAAACAAAAAATGGTATTTTTATGGTCAATATACAATTTTGCCACCTTCCAAATTTGCAGTGACAGACATTTCCTTAATCCCTTAGTGGACTGACAGCCCTGCAAAATGTAGGGGCAGCACTCTTTTAGAACTACACTTTTTGAAAACTGGCAAGCAGCTGGTCTCTCTCTCTCTCCATCACTGAAGTTGACTATTTCTACATGTGCTAGATAAGAATCATTCTTAATCTAATTTATTTGTATATACTTTGTAATCTTAGCGAAATTTTGTTGAGTTGTGGGCTTAAAATCTGTGGTTTCTTCCAGGAGAGCAAAACTATGCTAGCCTGTGCTAAAGATTGATTAGGTGCAGATAAACATTAGAAAAGTTTATCTAGTCAGTGGCTATAAGCGGGACTGATAAAAAGGGAGTGAGGTGGTACAAATTACTGGGATCAATGGCACATAAGAATTCTTTAGTATTGTTATTTGCCACCTTTGATTTGGGGGAGGGAATATTACACTGTTGTTTGAATTCCCCTCTCATTGCCCCTGCATACAAAGTCTTCAATCTACCAAAGTAATATATCCTCCCTACTTGTTTGTTACAGAAGTAATTGTGATTTGGGTTAGAACTAGATCTCGAACATAGATTATATTACTGATTACACCACAGATTATATCGGTAGACATTGCAAAGTTCAGAAATATTGTGGCATTTCTCTTGACCAACTCCTCATCATCATCATCAACAACCATGGTGCAGCACCCATAGGTGTCTTATGCCATGTTGACTACATTGTCCCAGTGATGTCTGTTCATTGCAGCATGACTTAATTCCTGAAGAGTTCCCCCACACCAGTCTTTAATATTGTTGGCCCACTCACGATGAGGATGACCTCTGACATTCGTTCCGCTCATTAGGCCAAATAGCGTATGTGACAGGATGGATGCTAATCCTGCAGCACAAGTTTTTAGCACAGCTGGAAGGATACCATCTGGACTAGGAGAATAATTGAAGGCTATTGAGGGGCTTTCTGATGTACTTCAAGCTTCCTTGCTTCTAGCAAAAGATCAGAAATAGTACTGTAGGTAGTTTGTAGAATAATGGGAAGAGATATGACATCTATCCATATTTTCTTCAAACAAGATGCTGGAGGAAAAGGCAGATTCCCTACAGTTCATAGAGGTCTGCCTTATGCTTGGGAGATGTTACCATTGTACCACTGTTGAGAGGGGGGGGGGGAGAACACGGAAGGACAGAAGTTGCATCCAGTGGCCTTGGACAACTTCTATCCTTCCATCTGTGCAGAAGGGAAACTTAGTGCATTTAGTCCTTGCTTACAGTTGTTATAAGCCATAGTAAGGTGAGTGAGAGGTTGGAGTTTTAAACTTGAGCCACTGAATGTATGATTTTGTCTTGGAATATTTTAGTACCTTTGTTGAGGCTTTGAATAGGGAATAAGGATTTTGAGTGGAGTGGGAAATAAAGCCACTCATTCCAGAAATAATAGTTTGATTAAAGTAAGTGTTTGGATCAGGAGAGCAAAAGCAAGAATCAGAAAATGGAAAAGAGGCATAAAAATCCCAAACAACATCATAGGATGCAAGGCTGAGACTGGCTAGGAAACAGATGATCAGAAAAAAAAACAGAAATGCAAATGTTATAGTCAGGGTGACCAAGCAGAGAGCTAACAGCAATTGTTTATTTGGAGGGAAAGCTGGATTAAGAAAAAAAACGTCCAGAGTTCATAGAGACTGGTGAGAATTATGTAATATATGACCAGTTATTTGCTATTACTAATAGCAAATAATTCAGTTTCTCTTCTAACTTGGTCTGTGAAGTTAGAAGGGGAGCCAGTTAGAATTATGTACACTGAAATCTTTGAGGAAGATTATCTCTATGTTTGAATAATTAGAGTGTACATAATCAACTTTTGGAGATGATCAAAAATGTCAGCAAAGGCAGCATATGAAAGAAACAAAATGAGGCTGGAAAAGAAATCTTGAGCAAAACAGATCATGTAAATAAAGGAGATTGGTATGATAACTTGGGCATGGGATATCAGGCCTGACAAAAGGCACATTTTTGCTCTTGTTATAGAAGACATGCATGACGTAACATGAAAGTTGTTAGGTGAACTGTAGTCAGAGGATGCCAGTTGAATTTTAGTGATGAATAATAGAATGGTTCAGTTGTCTGAAGTAGTACTTCATGTCACTGATGTTGGCATTAAGCATGGTTCTTTAACTTTTGAGGAAGAAGGAATGTTATTTCCTAATGTGATTGGATAAAGGGACATTTCTTATTGTGAATTAAAAATACCAAGAAATTATATACTTAGTTTAATCCTTTATCCAAGTGTAAGTAAACAAAGTTTGCACCTGAAGTATTTTCAGGACTGGGGCAACTCGTGGTAAAGGTGGTATGACTTCACATCACTTGCCTTAGTACCTTTCTTAGGACACCTCAATTCTCTCCTCCACCTGCAAATGCTTTTGAAGAAAATGATTTTTTAACTATCACAAATAACTTATTGCTTTATAGTTGGGACTTTTTTTAAATATTAGTTGTAGAGCATGCAGTTTTTTTTTTACCTAAGGCAATAATATCTACATAGAGATAACTATATATTTATGAACAGTTTTATTTACAAAACATACGATCACATAAGCTGTGAAAATTTAAAGATACAGTTTCCAGAGATTTTAATAAATAAAACAGCTAGTTTTCAAACACAAATTTAAGTAATGTATCTGGAGAATACTACACAAGAGCAAAATGGCACAAAAATATACAGTAAAGTATAATTCACATTTACTCTAAAATTCACATTACAAAATTTTATTACAATACAAAACAATTTACTACATAACATCTGAAATGATGAACTGAATACAATCCACAAAATGGGAAACTGCAAATCTGATCAATTTGTCAGAAATCAGACTTGTGTGTGTATACATCACTGATTTTTAACAGATAACTGCATTTAATTCTGGTTTCTTCATGTGACATACAGTATATCCAAATTCCATGAGCAACAGTTCCAAATTCAAAGTTTCATGAATTCAGATGCATAAATGGAACGTATGCCATAAGAATATCATATAACAACTCCTCTACCATTCTAACTTCTGTTCAGCTAATTAACAGGCAGATTTTATATTCATTTAAAAACTTGACTAGAAACATGTATTCAACAGTTGTATATACATATATAATACTTATAGTTACAAAATTATCAATCTTGAATGTGGTTTATGTCATAATGTTAAGTTCAATGTGGTCATCCCCAATTACTTTTATGATTCATATGCAAAAATACACTTGCCTGGACATAGTTAATTCCTAGAAATCAATTTATTTATTTTTATTTTTGTTATGAATTTTCATAATACATAGAGAGGAAAAAAATTAGACTGCATAAACTTATTTTCTTTACTTGAGGCTCACTACAACTAAAGAAAATAATTTTTGCATTTTAATATAAGATTTGTTAAATATTTTTATTTATAATAAAAATATAAAACATATTATAATAAGAATGGTTAAATTACAAAACAAAGCATTTTTTAAATGTGCATTGTCTATGAGAGATAACAAAAAAAAAAAAAAAAGAAGAAGAAGAAAAAAAAGGCTCAAATAGCAATTCCAGGTATCAACATCCTAGGAACGGAACTGGAATATACAAACATGCAAACATAATGAAAAATTAACATGCAAAAATAACGGCATCTGTTTTACTAGTTAAAAAAAAAAAAAAAAAAAAAAAAAAAAAAAAAAAAAAAACCTCTCACCTCAGCAATTTCTGGAGTTAATGGGATTCTGATTCATCATTACATATAATTTCTTGTTAGATGCATATGTTGCAAGTACATGCATAAACACAAAACCTCTACTTATACAAATCTACACACACACAGTTTTGACTAATTTCTTTCTTATTCAATAAGAATTTATTCAGCTGACTTCCTGCCATATCAGTTTTATTAATTCTGTTGTTTATTTCTATATTTAATTTGCCATCTTTGCTAACAATTGTGCCTAAATAGCTGAAATGTTTTACTTGTTCTTTTGGTTCACTATTCAGGATATTGTTGATGTTTTCATTGTCTTTTTACTGCTAATTTTCATACCAAATTTATTATAACAGTTATTCAATTTAGTCAGGGAATATTGCAGACTTGTACTGGATTTATTCAAAATATAATATTTGCATAAAGTAAAGAGCTATGATCCCACCTCTAATTTTGATCTCAGATTTAATACCACTTTCCTTCATGTGATCCATATAGATAATGAATAACAGTGGAGATAATGCACACCCTTGTACTCCTTCAATTCTAATTGCTGACTCACACCTTAAACAGAAACTATGTATTGCTATATAATGTCCCATTCACACCATGTAACTGTAGTGTTTTGAAGAGCTTTCCTCTTGGCACCTTCTCATATGCCTCTAGCTTGTTTTTCACCAAGCTTCCCTTTCACAATTGTTCTTAACTGTTTCTCTTACCAGGAATCCTGAATGGGGAAATACTTCTAATTTTCATATTCAATTTTCTCTTTTTATGGAAGGGTACTAGGAGAGCTCTGTTCCAATCATCTGGAATTCGCCCTTCTGACCCTTCTGAATTATGCAATGCAGCCACTGTAAAACTTTTATACCTCCATATTCAAGCATTTCTGGTTTGAATTTCATCTAATCCAAGCTGCCTTTCCACATTTCGGATTTTTGATGACTTTTTCTATTGAAGTATGGATATGTTTTCCTGATTGCATTCCTGTTGGGAGTTTTCTACCACCATGCTGACACTGCTTTATTCATTAGCAGTCCTTCAAAGTAATTACTCCAGATATCTAGAATATCTTTATCTTCAGTTTTCACGTCACCTTTATCATCTCATTCCTTTTACAGTACTTTACCTCTATTTGATCCCCAGGATTTGAAGGGGATAAATTAACTGTGGAAAGGGTACAGAGACAGATAAAAAAGATGGTTTCAGGACTGTGCAATGTTAGTTATGAGGATTGGCTGAGGGAATGTGGACTGCAGATTTTTGTAGATAGAAGAAGGAAAGGTGATATGATTGAGACTTTTAAACGGTTGAGTTACAGGGTTGACATTGGGGAGTTCTTTTGCTTGGTGGAACAGTGGGAAGGAGCGATGATAAGGGACTATCCCTGAAAGTTATGAAAGGAAGCTGTGAGCATGAGGGTGAGGAATGGTTTCTTTGCATGGAGGGTGGTTGAACAGTGTGTTAGATCCTGAATGAAGGAATCTTGCAAAGAAATCAGCTGAAATTAAAGTGAAACTTCTTCACATATGTATAAAACTGCATTAATTTTATGTACCATGTATTTAATCTATTGTGATTATATTAAGATCAAATTTGAGAATGTCTTAAAAGAGGAATAATTTAACTTATTTTAAGCCTCACTTAAGCTGTACAGAATGACTGAGCCACCAGATAGATATTAAGTAACAATTCATAGAAGGTATACAACTACACGCGTCCGGCATAATGCCGCCGGCAATAGCTTATGTGGAAGGTACGTCAACGCGAATTCCGTGAATACAAGAGTATAATAGCAAAGGGGAGAGCAAGGGATGAACCCAAGGGGAGAAAAGATATAGGTCATGTGCAAAAGGGACTCTGAAAAAAGGGGTAGCTCGAACGAAGAATATAAGGGAATGGGTGCCATATTGTCTCTCTCTTGTCTAATCGTTTTCCTGGTTCGGAAGTTAGCTAGTGGTTCAAGTGAGGGGAATGAAGCGTCAGTGCTATGATGTCGGACGGCACGTTTTCCTGAGAATGCTGCAGGATTCCACACAGAGCTGAAGGTGAGATTTCCAGCCCTTGCAGAGAAGTCCCATCGAAAGAAATAGAGATGTTTCCTGAGATGCAAAAATAGAGTCCGTGATTAGCAGTAATTATGAAGATAGCATAGCCCCTGCGCTGGTGTAAGGACAGCCAATAAACAAGAGGTAACCAGGCGTACAAAAAAAGTGTGTTTAGTATTCCTTAGAAGAGAGAAAATTATTTGTGAATGTAAATTATGAACATTATTCTAAAGAACTTTGTGGACAGACCCTAATTAGATAGTCAAATCCCTTTTTTTGAATAAGAAGGATTGTTTGGAAGAAGTCTTTTGTGTTGTATATGATTGAATTAACATAATGAGATTAGAATTGTAGATTTATAGCAACTGAATAGCATTAGAATGTTTGTCATGTCATCTTATGAATAGCTTGCAGAAGGGGATTTTAACTTAACATACCATTTGCAATCTATCCAATTTTCCAGTTACTGTATTTAACATGCTTTATAACCTTTGATTTAATTTAGAGTATGTTAATCTCTTAAAACAAGTTTCCTTATTTAGCATTGAGACAATAATTGAATGTATGAATTTCTTTAGTGTATTGCTTTGATATTTCAATAAACATGTTTTATTTACCTAAACCTGAGTCATGCCTGACTACGATTCTGATTTACCACTTATAAAAATAGAACCTATTTTGGCGGGAAGGAATTAGAATGTGTATATAATTATAGATTTAGGTCATGACTGCAGTCGGAATCTATACGGTGGTGTTAAAATAAATCATTGTGTAAGAACGCCTCAGAATCTAGTATTGTCTCCCTGAGCAAGGATCTTTTCTGCTATAGGATACTGGCTGGTGCAGCATAATATAAATTTGCCAGTATCCGAAGAGGAAACAATCCTAGATGTAAGTATATTAGGCCCGATATCTGAAGCAGATTAGTGATTGAAAGATAGAATAGGAAGATATAAATCAGAAAAATATAGAGAAAGCAACGACATAATAAGTGGAATGCATTGCCTGATAGAGTGGTGAGAGCAAGAACAGTCAATGAGTTCAAGGAGTGGTATGATAGACTTTGTGTTTCCAAGGAAGGATCTCCCACGATGAGTATTTTGACTCTATGGAGGCCTGAATAATAATAATTTCTAAGCTTTTCAATAGCCAATTATACTCACAGGGATATATTCTTATAAGCGCTCTGGAATTTTTTTTTTCTCTCGCAAACTTTCCAAGTATATATATATATATATAAACACTGCCTGGAAAGTAGTCAACCAATTCCTCCTGGGCAAGGTGCATTGTGCCATGTAACAAGTCAGTGCAACTGTGTCTGGGTGAAAATTGACAGCTGAATAAGTTGATACTACACTGAGATGGAAGTGCAGGGAGTTCAGCCGTGAGTACTACCCATGCTGGGTGACCCACAACACTCACTAAACATGACTGTAGGGCACTACGAAGGTTAATATGTAAAACTGCCATTTGTCAGCCGGCACGTTGAATGTGGAGTTCCAGCCATCAACTGGAACATGAAGCTGAAAAAAATGCATTCAGAAACCGAGGCTGACAACACAGGTTTCCATGGTAGGACCACAATATGCAAGCCTCACATTACTTGAACCAGCATGGAGCATTATCTTCAGTGATGCAAAGGAGTACAGTAGGATGTGGAAGCTTGGAAAGCTGTGTTATGGAGTGCTGAATCATGCTACACCCTCTACTGAGCAAACAGACAGGTGTGAGCATGGCGGATGTCCAGTGAATGTCTTTTACCAGAGTGTGTAACCCCAACTATGAAATTCAGAGGTGGTGTGATTGTATGGTCCTGTTTTACTTGGTTTTGCCTCGGATTTCTGTTTGTGGTGCCACAAACACTGAACTTCAAGACGTATCCGAACATTCTGGATAATGCAATGATTCCTACTTTGTGGCATTTCTACAGAACTGACCATTGTCTCTTTTAGCAAGACAATGTACTATGTCATAAGGTGGTTATTGTAATTGAATGGTTTGTGAACATGAACATCACCACACTTGATGAATCCGCAGAGCCATAATCTCAATCTTAATGTTGAGAACATTAAGACTGAACATCTCTGGGATGAACTGGAGTGTAGGGGTCAACACAATCCAAGACCTCATTACATGTGATAGTGATCAGCAGAAAATTTGGAGCATCCTTCCTAGCATGCACTTGTGGAAAGTATGCCCTATAGGATTGCTACAGTCATCACAGCGAAAGGAGGTGCTACATCTTATTAAGGTGGGAGCCATGTCTGTTGACTTCTTTCCCAGGAGTGTGTGTATGTATATAATATATACATTTCATTATGAACTAAGGATGGTTCCTTTTTTTTCACATTTTCATGGGGTTGCATGGGTAGGTGAAGTATTATTACACGTATTTTTCAATCTTTCTTCATTTTGCAATTTGGCTGAAGACTAAAGTAAATTTTCCACATTAAATTTTATAAACAAGCATTTTGAACAAAAAATATGTGTGCATTGATTTTTTTTTATTAATGAGTATTTATTATTTTTTTCTCAAAACATATGTTTCTTCTTTTAATCAAGGAGGTGCTACATCTCCTTGAAACTGTAAGCTTCGAGCACGGATTTCCTTCCTCAAAAAGTGCCGTGATACTAAAGTTATTCCCAATTTCGCTAGATTTAAAGAAACAATTCAGTCTCCTAGAGCCCACTCTATTTATATACGTGCAAGTTTTTCCTTAATTCGTAATCAATTTCATACTGCCAAAAAAGAATTAGCTTCTAATATCAATTCTTATATCAGTTCTTGAAGACAATTCAGCTGTTCTTAATGAAGAATTATTGGATATTGTTCTTCACTTATCAAATCAATCCTTATCCTGGTCTTATGAGAGAAACCTTCAAAATCTTATGCAAAAATACAACTCTTTATATAACAAGCAAAAGAAAAACCTTACCTCTGACAGTACGCCTACAAATAAATGGATTGCAAACATTAAAAAACATTTCCGATGGCCCATTATCCACCACTGAAACCAGTGCTTTAGCAAAGGGCCTTGATTTTGCTATTATTCCTTCACGCATTCCTTATCTTGATTTCTTACATAATATAGAACGCAATTTGTCTGGACTTCCTAGCAAAGATGCCAACAAACTACGTTTTGAAGTTGCAACTTCGTTATTCAAAAGCAAATTACCTCCATGCAGTTTATCAAATGCTGAAATTAAAGGTCTAACTTCTTTAAGAAAAGATAATACATATCCATTTCTAAGGCTGATAAAGAAAAAGCTATTGTAATTATGAATAAGAATGACTATGAGACAAAAGTATCCAGCCTATTAGAAGACACCACGACCTACCAAGAGATCACACGTAATCCTACTAATTCGCAAATGAAACAGCTAAATAAATTACTTGATGAGGTTATAAGTTGGGATCTGAACTACGTGGATAAAATACGCACCTACTTTGGAAGAACTCCTCGTCTTTATGGACTCCCAAAAATCCATAAAGAAGGCTGTCCTGTATGACCTATCGTAAATTGCATTGACTCTCCAATGCAATTTGCAACTTATCAGATTGCAAAAGTATTATCACGTTCCTTAAGTGCTCTCACTGGTCATTCCAGATCCTATATAAAAAACTCAACAGATTTTCTTGAAAAAATCAAGGATACAAAAATTACAGATTCTGAAATATTAGTCAGTTTTGACATCATTTCTCTGTTCACCAATATCCCATTAACCGACACAGTCAATTCATTATATGAAGATTACCCTCCAGATATCGCAAGGATATTCGAATAAGTTATCCACTCAGGTTATTTCAGTTGGAAAAACAAAATCTACAAACAAATTGAAGGTACTGCCATGGGTAGCCCTCTGTCTCCACCTTTGGCAAGCTACTATTTGAAACAATTCGAAGATACTATGTTCTCATCCATTCATCCTCAACCATTTCTTTGGTACCGTTACGTCGATGATGTTTTTGCTGTTTGGCCACACACTGAAGATGAACGTTTCACTTTTCTACAATGGATAAATCACCTTCACCCACGCATCCAATTCAGTATGGAAAAAGAAAACTCTGGTACTTTACCATTTTTGGACATCATCCTTACTAGTACATCTTCTGGTACCTTATCTACAAGCGTCTTTCGAAAACCCACTTTTACTGGCAGATACATTCACAAAAGGTCCACGCACCACACGTCTCAAAAATTTGGCATCCTTAAATCTCTAATTCATAGAGCACATAAAGTTTGCTCTCCCCCAATAATCTTACAACAAGAACTTTCCATCATTAAAAAGTTAATGGAAAATGATTACAACTCCAATCAAATCCAACAGATACTTGACTCTTATGTTCCAACACCTACAGTTTCTTCAACAGTCCATAAAGTTCCTATTCTGTACATTCCAGGAATCTCAGAACCTACAGGTAGAATTCTGAAAAAGTATCAACTGATTCCAACATATATTCCTATCAACAAAATTTCTTCTTTATTGCCTTCTACAAAGAATAAACTGTCTTCTCTATCTTTGCTGGCATTTACCAAATACCTTGCGAATGCGATGTCTCTTATTTTGGACAAACTGGCCGTTCTTAGGAAAAAAGAATAAAAGAACATCAATATTATATTGATTATAACAAACCTCTGAAATCTGGTCTAGCGCAGCACAGTATTGACTCTACTCATAGTGTCCAGTGGGATAAAGCAGTTCTCCTCCATAGATGCAGATTCAAATATGAATGCTTATTCAAAGAAAGTTGTGAAACTATCTTACACCAACCGAATTTAAATAGAAATGACTGTATGTCTCTCTCTCAAAGATCTAGGAGACTTTTATCTTATGTAAAAAACCATTTATCTTAATAGATTAAATTTGTTATTTCTATTATTTCCTAGCATGCGATAACAATTGTATTTTAATAGGTGATCCACCAAACGTTTGCCTGTATTCCATTCCTATTACTGTTACAGACACTGAAGATGTACTATTATTTTTAGTACAAAATATCTGTCTTTTTACTAATTAAAGATTTCACTGTGGTTTTTACGTGTTACTTAATTATTCTTTTAATCAAGGATTAGGCATTTGCCTGTTCCAGCTTCACTGCTCTTCCTCTCTCTCTCTCTCTCGTTCCCTTTGGTTTATATGTATCCACTTCTTTTGGTAGCCAATATATTTCCATTCTAAATAAATGCTCTTTCCATTTTTCTCTATATTCCTTGATCTTTTCATTTATGCTGTGAATACCCAGCAATCTTCTAATGTCTTTATTTTTTATGTGTTCCAGTTTTATGCATCCTTTAATTTCTCTTAAAAATTTCATTTCTGAACCATATAACAGAGCGAGAGTTGCATTACTTTGTAAAATTTAAGTGGAGGTTTCATGTCTTGTTTTTGTAATCAGTGTCTTTTTAATTGCTCCACAGATTTTCTGAATTTTTTTGCATTTTTTCATTTATATCTTTAAGGTATGTTATCATGCAGCCTAAATAAGTAAACTGGGTCACCTGTTCTATTACTTCTGACTATTATTGATCTAACACGATCTTGATCTTTAAATGCCATGATCTTAATTGTATTGTTGGCTTATTTTGTTTAATTCATAAACTAATCTTTGAAGGTTCTCTTCATTGTTTTGGAATATAAATCTGATCATCTGCATGCAGCATTATATTGATAACAGTTTTTCTGGTTAATTAACCTGATACCTTGTTTACTGTTGTTTTCCATATTTTAATAATTCGATCACTATATATATATATATATATATATATATATTCATCCTCTAATCCCTAGGTTATATGGACTCCATAAGATCCATAAATTAAACTCTCCACTAAGACCTATCGTTGAGGGCATAAACTCCTCTACTTACAACCTTTCAAAATACCTCGCATCTTTTTTAAAAAACCTTTGTGGTACTTCCTTTTCTCATGTAAAAAATTCAGCTGATTTTGTCTACAAAATAAAAGACATCAAACTCAACACATCAGATTTAATGGCAAGTTTTGATATCGTTTCCCTCTTCACGAATGTACATACTCAAGAAGTTCTAAACCTTTTCCAGAAGAAACTATCCAAGAAATTTTTTTCCTTACTTTCTCATTGTGTGAACTCAGCATACTTCAAATACGATAATAAGATTTATAAGCAAAACTCAGGTTTAGCTATGGCAGTCCACTCTCTCCGATTCTTGCTGACATATTTCTTAAGGATTTTGAAGAAAAAGCAATTAATTCCTCGACTCTTAAACCTAAAGTATGGTATCGTTATATTGACGATGTATTTCTCATCTGGGAACACGGTGTCAACAACTTCAACTTTTTTCTGGACCACCTCAACAAGTTTCATCAGAAAACCAATTTCACCTGTGAACTGGAATCCGACGGCTGTCTTCCCTTTCTGGACTTAAAACTTACAAGATATGCTGAAAATATCAAAATCTCCATTTTTAGAAAACCCACTCACACAGACAGATACCTTCATGCTTCTTCCCATCACTACCCTCCACAAAAGTTTGGTATTATTTCAACCCTGGCACATCGAGCCAGGTCTTTATTAACAGATGAAACAGAAATTGAATATGAACTCAATTTTCTTAAAAAGTCTTTTGTTAACAATGGATTCTCTCTTAAAAAGATTAATAAATTTCTCTTTGTCCACCGCTCAACTGCTTTTGAAGATTCTTCTCCACCAAGAGCTTTTATTTCGTTACCATACATCAGCTCTCTCTCCCCCAAACTAACCAAAATGCTTCAGAAATTCAACATTAGAACCTTGCTTCACTACATGTCCTAAACTTCGCTCCATACTAAGTAGACCTAAAATGAAACATCTTCCTACTCAGTATCCAGGAGCCTACAAGATTTTGTGTGATTGTGGTAAACCATACTACGGCCAGCCAGCTAAATCCATCCTTTTACGCACGGAAGAACACCAAAGAGACATTTCCTACAACAGAACCAGGGCTCTCACTAGCCACAAACTTCTAATATCGATGTGTGCTATGATGAACTTGAAAGAAGAATAATTGAATCTAGAGAAATATCACTCGATTCATCTCATATTAAAAACAGCCTTAGCTACAATATTTCTGATGCACACATTGCCACTGTCCAATACTGGCGCACTCTTGTCAGCTCACGCACGTAGTCAACTTCAGTTGGAACTCAAGCACGCATTCCTGTTTTTAAATGTACTTGTGTGTTTTATACTAGATCTGTTAATGTATTTTATCATGTCGCTGTTATTTTTTATTTAATTCTTTGCCTGTGATATCTGAAGAAGTTGAATTTCAACAAAATTAGTCGTATCTTAACATTAAATTAAACTTTTCTTTCTCGGTATAGAGTCATTTAAATTCATTTATATATATATATATATTTGAATTAGGGTTGCCACCTGTTCCAAATTAGGCGGGACATCTCAAATTTTAAGAAAATTTTCAGCATCCCGAATTACACCTAAGTGGGACAACTTATATGGCGAGACACCAAATTATCCCAAAGACTTGCAAAATATGTGAAAGTAATTCTTAGTGAGTGTTAGCAACATTTGTAAATTTGTATCCATAATGTATACCATGCAAAATATATCTGTGTTTTGGGGGTCTCATTGGTCAAATTCTGCTTAGATGACATAGATTGTAATGCTCTTTGTGATTCGGTTAACTTGTAATATGAAATAAGCGTGTTCATGGCCTAAGTAATGTGTTTATGCGATTAATCGCCATAATTATTGTATGTTATGTTGGCAGCAGTGAAATCACTGCCAGTGATGTTATACAGTATCATAGCCTTCTAGAATCTAGATACATATGCCATATGACTTTGCTCAACGTCAATGAATGAACGCTACAAGTTGGTTGTTTTTTTATGTCGAGTTTGACTTGAATTTTCATTGTTTAAAGGAAAAGTTGTGGCATTTTTTTCAGAGGAAGAGGTAAGTTATTATTATGATCAATGATTGAGAGGTAGCGTGTTCTTAAGTTATGTGAGATACTACTATTGTTTTTGATTTTTTTTTTCTTCAGAATTGCTTTCAGCACAACATTAGTCAGCGATAGTGAACTGGAGTATTGCACAACATTAGTTTCACGATGTGTAGTTCCTCAGGTGACAATGAAAAAGAGAAGAAAATCAAAAAAATGAAGGTTTATGTGTGTACAGAAGTGTTTGGGAAGGGAAATATCCATGGTTGAAGCTATGTGGAACAAACTCTTTTAAAGCATTCTGTAATATTTGCTTCCGTGAATTCAGTATTGCACATGGCGGAGAAAATGACGTTAAAAACATTCAAACAGTGATATCCACACAAAGAAAGAGAACAGTAGCAAACAGGGAATGAAATTAGAAAGTTTTTCGTATCATCCGAAATGGAAAGAAAATCAGTAACAGCCGCAGAATTAGGTTTGGTTTATCACATAGTGATGCATAATTAATCATATGAAAGTATGGATTGTGCCAATAAAATGTGTCATGTTATATTTAATCATTCTGAAATTGCTTTAAAGGTTTAATGTGGTAGGACAAAGGCTGAAATATTAGACATTAGTAGGACAAAGTGAATTGTCTTCATGTGAAGGCACTTTATCTAGAATCCGATATTAGCCTGGATGAGTCATACAAGGAATTCTGCTCGAGTTGTGACAAAATAAATACCACTAAAGCACTACTTGTCTGCAATGTAATGGCCCATGAATCAGTCTCCGAAGTTACCAGAGATCTAAAAAAAAGTAGGTTACTTTTCTGTAGCTACTGATGCAAGTAACAGAAATATCTTACACACAGAAAGCTGTGGCCTCTGTGTGTAAGATATTTCACAGCTGAAAAATGCACTGAATGTAAGGTTCTTGATTTTTATGAGGATCCAGAAGAGACTTTAGATTCAGTTTTTTTAAATATCAAAAGTAGGCTTCAAGAGCATTCCCTGAGCCTAGACAATGTCAGCTACAGCACAGACAATGCCAGTGTTAATTTTGGGAAGAAACATTCAGTGTATCAGTTATTATCTAAGGCAAATAGCAAAATAATAAAAGCTAATTGTTCAGCCCACATCATTCATAACACGTGTAAAGCAAGCATGTGATGCACTAAATATAGATATAGAAACAGTGTTCTCAAAGTTTACAACCACTTTTCTTGTTCTGCCAAAAGGAGAGAAGAGTTGCAGAGTTATTCTAAGTTTGTTGATTTAGAATGGCAAGAGGTTCTGAGGTATGTTTGTATTAGATGGCTTTCCTTGAAACTTGCAGCTGATAGACTAACTTAACTTGGATGCTATTGAGAGCCACTTTAAAAGAGCATTGAAGAATGTCCTGTTTTTCAGAGGAAAATATTTGATGACAAGAAGACTATCCAGCAAGCCAAACTCTACGTTTTATTTTTTTCAAATGTTTCAACCATTTTTGAAGAATGTAATAAACTCCTAGAAAAAGAAGATTTGAGTACATCAGAGGCATTTGAAGTAGTCAATGTTTTACGAAACAAACTTCTTAAAAGACAAGAGAACAGGTTCTTTGGAAATGCCACTGAAGAGGTATTAGAAACCATGATCCCTCAAGAAAGCAATCGGTGCAAGTCAGACTTTCTTAAGTTCTTATGAGAAAGCTTTAAGCCATTTGAAGAAATCATTTGAATTCATAGAAAACAAACTTTTTAGTCTTCTGAAGAACTTAAACCTCCAAAGTGAATTGTCTTTCATCTCAAAGAGACTGTGAAGGCACTTTATCTAGAATCCGATATTAGCCTGGATGAGTCATACAAAGAATTCTGCTTGAGTTGTGACAAAATAAATACCACTAAAGCACTACACAGCAGGCGAGCCCTTAGGTATAGTTCAACCACCAATTAGAAATTCTTCGACACTTCTGCGCATCTCAGAAAAAGGAGAATCCATTCCGATAATAGGGTAATCAGTCCGTATAGTGGGACGAGTTGTTTATTATTACCGGTTGGAAAATTAACTTCTCTTTTATGATTATTGTAGTTAACTATATTGCTTGTATAACAGTTGGAAAAGTTTACCTATAAAGCACGTGATTTCGCGTGTTGGCGACCAATTCGGACGTCCTTCATTTCTTTCTCCCCTTCAGCACGAATCGACTATTTTTGGAAAGACGCGAAGCAGGGACCTACAAACGGTGGGCGAACTATATAAAATGGAAGGAGATTATTCAGAATATTGGTAAAGAAAACATTCCCAATCTCTATTCATACAGTTTGTTTTAAGCATTCCTGGTAGTAATGCCTTTGTAAAAAGGGTGTTCTCTCATCTTATCTCATCTTCCTTTTACCCTTTTTTACCTTGCAGTGTCAAGGGTTTATTAATCATCAGACTTCAAACCATTCACAGGATAAGGTGGTCAAGTCCTATGCCCCGCTGTATCCTATGTCCTGTAGTGCTGAGTTCTCTAGGCCGATTTGTCTGCTTTGCAGGATGAAAAACCAAAGGATAAACCACACCCAAGACTGGCTAACTTGGCTATGGCTGAGAAAGATCCTTCAGCTTCTCACGTCACTCTTATGAACTTAAAATGGACAGACTCAAGAAACAAGTGCTCAGCTGACCTCATAAAAAGTGAAATCATCATTTCAAAACATGTTACAGATACTTACAAGGACTATTTTGTGAGAGTGAAACAAAACAGATAGCTTTTAGAAGCAGCCAAATCAAATAAGAAGCAGTTTCAAATCTTGAATTTCAAGAACAGGTAGACTTGTGCACTTCAGTATTTTCTCCTCATTAAGTGTTTCAAGTTATATTATAATGAATTTTGTTAATTTTTAAGGTAAAATCATACAAATTAAACTTTAAAATACAAATATTATTAAATCACTAATACCAGTACCAATGTATTCAATCTTTTAATTTTTTTTATAAGATTAGAATTACATATTCAACTTTGGCTTTTTCATTTTATGCATTTAGGGGAGGGGAAGACTTTCATATTCGATCAGTGTATCCCTCTTTAGACTTACCAAAAGGTGGCGACCCTAATTTGAATAGAGTTGGAGATAAACTACATCTCTGTCTTACATCTTGATTAATTTCAGTCTCTTTATATAAATTTTGTATAGCTTGTAACAAATGTAATGGATATCTTTGTTTTTTCCTTATACTTCATAATTTTGCTCTATATATTTTATCAAAAGCTTTCTCATAATCTGTAAAAGCCAAATGAGTCTTCAAATTAAATTCTTGTCTTTTTTCCCCAATATTGTGTGCAATATTTCTAAGTCTTTTATTCAAAATTTTATTATATATTTTGTAAACTGTATTTAATAAACTTATTTCTTTGTAATTTCCACAATCCTCTCTATCTCCTTTTTTTTTAAATATAGATATAACCTTAGCTTTTCATTAATCTAGTGGAACCTCACATTTCCTCCAATATTTATTAACTTTAAGAATCTTTGATGTAAATATTTTATGCCATATTTCCAATGGTCTGTATTTATCTAATCCAGTCGATTTTTTTTTTTTTTTAATTCAGTACATTTTGGCTAAACATTTAGTGCTTTGGCCAAATTTCAAACTGAATATTTGGTATTCGGCCAAATTGTGGTTCAACACATCCCTAATTATATTAATTGAAAATTCATTCCTTTACATTTATTTAAATTATTTTTCGTGAACATCTCAAAAGGGGAAAGCTTTCATCAACAAAATGGACAGAAGATAAGATACCAGGGACAGTGAAACATCAGCATGGACAATTACTTTTGGATTATGCATGTGATGGACTTCAATAGAAGACCTATTCCAAGCATAGCAGATTATTGTTGTTTTGGAATTACATAGAAGCAGCTAAGTCTATGAGGCATGTCCTAATTGTGTATGTTTTCCTGGCTGGCTTGTTTTGTAGAATGAGAATGAAAAGCCCCCCTACATGTCCCATTCAAACCCACATCTTTCTAACCAAAAAGGCCAGCACACAGATTCTGACTGAACTATGGAGGCTCTTAGCATAGAAGTATTATGGAAATTTATTAGGTATACAGTTGTAAGTGTCCTCCCGTGATGAGTCTTCGGACTCCTTGGAGGTGTCACGAATAATAATAATAATAAAAATAATCTTTCAAAAGCTTATCAGAGGCTGGACAATTTATGTAAGAGCTTTATCATGTTTTCATTAGCATGAAATTTAAATTTTGCTAAAAGGTGAAAGCAGATCAATAAGGCAGCAATTCAGTAGTTCAGTGATGTAACAAACTGCCCTTGTTATTATTATATATATATATATATATATATATATATTTTTTTTTTTTTTTTTCAAAGAAAAGGGAAAGAAAGAGATATCCCACCTATGAAAGGGTTGGGTTCCAATTGTAGATTAGTACCATGTGTATATGCTAAGGATAAATAACCTAATTTCTCTGCTGTAGAGAAACAAAACTGTGTTACAAACCAATGTCAAGCTTCCACCAAATGCAAGGTGGCAATCTCACACTGGGAAATGAAGTTCATCTGCTGCCTAATAAATAACACATTCAATGATTTGAATGTGTCATTAGGTGGTACATGTGTTTTTCACTTCTTGACCAACCAAGTAGGTTGGCAGAAAATAAACACATTTAATACATCATATATATCAATTATTAAATAAATCATTTAATGGAATTGCTCTTATTCATTGCTATAAATTAAACATGAGTGACTTATGGAAGGGAATTCCATCATCACTTGTAGAATACATGCTCAGTATAAAATGTGCCTATCATGTGGGTTATTCAAAATACTGTATATGTGAAAAAAGTTGCATATACACAATCCTGTTATACAGCTATAAAGATGCAATCTTCATTAGATATAATAATACCATAATTTAGCTTACTGTTTAAAAGTTAATGATCTTCATGCAAAATATTAGCAAAGCATGGCACAGAGTTGCAATTTTATAAAAATCATTTCTACTTTAGGTCAGCCATTTACATAATATGATGTATATATTATTTTTAATGTTCGGATAAAATTCCTTTTTTCATTTTTTTCAAGGTCCAATATATACATATAAACTATATGATTATAAATAAATATTTCATATTCATACATACTACACTAATTTTTGGCACTCAGAAACAAAATTTTCTTAAAAATTCTGACGAAAATAATTATGATTATGAGATCAGCAACAAACTGTACAAAAACCTTTGGTATTGCAATTTCAGAACACCTGAGAGGTATACAATGATATGATCTCACAGATAAATTCATTTCCCAAAAACAAACTGTGATAAACAGCATGTAAATGTCAATGTTTTACCATTCACTACTCAATCAAGTAAATTAGGTCACAATATTTACAATGCTAATTTAGAATTTTATATGCCTGTGTAGCCCTGTGGAAGTGATGTTTGCATCCATAGTGCTAGGCTACCTGAAGAAACAGTTCTAAGTTTGATTCTAGTCAGCTAGAGGAATTTTTTTCTAACCCTTTCTTCGACCACTTCCTGAGTTACTTGATCTCTGGCCATGTAAACTCAAGAAAATTGACCACAGAACCCACACTATTTCAAACAATAATATACTCTCATGTTAAAAGCTTAATGGAGTGAAAGAGCACTAAGAAAGGACTGAAAATGTTATTTAATTCTTTCAATAATTCATCTGTCACTGAGACACTGTCAGGAATTACAAAACGAGACTTATAACACACAGAGGCAACACTAAACTAAGTGAAACATGTGGATGAAAGACTAGAGTCCTAACTATGTGGGATACTCTTTGGGCACCTTGTTGGTGGCCTAAGATGTAAACTGGGATCTCGACATATTAGTGTATAATAACAAACTTGTGTTACAAGTCTCATTTTGTAATCCCTGATGATTTTTCAATGACTGAGATGAAATACTGGAAGAATTAAATAACATTTTTTAATCCTTTCTTGGTGCTGCTTCATTCCATTAAGCCTCTAACACGAGTTTCTCCCAGCACTTTATTTAACATACAAAATAATATATTGTGTTAGGGACCACAAGATTACGGCACTTATCTGCTATACTCTTTTCACCAAGATGTCGTTAAAATTAGTGATGGTCTTGGGCCAGCTATAGCTGGCCCAAGACCATCACTGTAAAAACAGTACAACTTCCATTAACCATATAGCTGGTTAATGGAAGTTGTACTGTTTCTTGTCTACTCCCTATGGGAATAAAAGGCATTACAGATTTTTTTTAGAACATGTTTTTAGTTATATCTGCATGTCAGTTTCTATTAGTTGCTACTGTTTGATTTTAAATTATGATTTCACTACTGTTTATTTCTGAATTAAGAGCTGTCATGGCATTTTTTGCTTGTGATAATAAAAAGCCAATTATTGTATTCCTTTTCAGCATGATATTCACATTTATAAGCATTGGCTAAGAAAATTAAAATCCCCCCCCCTCTCTCTTTTTTTTTTTTTTTTTTTTTTTTTTTTTTTTTTTTTTGTCAGGGACAAATTATACAGAAAATAAAATTTTTTTATTGTGTTAAAAAAATTTTAACACAATAAAATTTTGCATTCTTTCTTGCTTAGTGTTCCAAAAATTGGGAGGAAAAAAAATAAAATAAAATTATCTACATACATAGGTATTTTTTCAATTAAATTTGTGCAACCTCAAATGTGTAAAATAATGTGCAAAATGATATATTTTACACATTATTTATTTTGATTTTCCTGAAGAAAAGAAATCTTCCACTTCCAAAATTTGGGAGGAAAAAAATAAAATAAAATTATCTACATACATAGGTATTTTTTAAATTAAATTTGTGCAACTTCAAATGTGTAAAATGATGTGCAAAATAATGTCCAAAATTATATATTTTACACATTATTTATTTTGATTTTCCTGAAGAAAAGAAATTTTCCTTTTTCATGAACTCTATTCCATTGCTGGGGAGACAAGAAGTAACTGATGGAAATAACCATATTATATACCACCTTTCTCCTAAGCATTCAATAATATTTTGCTGCAGTCCAAGGTCATAGTCAAAAATTCCATGATTTTTTTCGAATGATGTCTGATTTCTTGCCATTTGTTTGCTGTGTAAGGATAATAAACTGGCCACAAATAGAAATCCAGTGAAGGACATCACTGATAGTAAGGTTGCAAACATTGTACCTGCATCATAATAGCCAAAAATCCAATAAAAAAAGGGAACAATATGTGCAATAACAGATTTTAAATTAAATCCTCCCAGCAGATTCCAAATATAAAACATGTTTAAAATTGTGGCATAAAGTGATCCAAGTGAAAGATAAAGAAGAAACATATAAAAGTAACGAAAGTTTTTATGCCCAACACAACAACCTGCAAAAAGGCAATGATGATCCCGTTTAAGTACACACATATCACAGGTATTACAATGAAATGATCTTGGGGGCGAATTCATTTCACAAACAGGACAGAAACGCCATTTTGGTTTCAGAAGGGCTGGTAATATAATATTTTCACTAGTAGTATCTGTTGCCATCATTTTGTATAAATTTCCCAATATATTACAAAAGATAAAAGAGCCACACACAGCATCAACATAATACAGAAATGGTGTTGCTTTATGTACTGAAGGTGATACCCAAAAAAGCTCAAAGAAAAACACACTATTAACAGCACTCACAACAAAAATAAAAGCAAACCAGTCAGAAAGCAGACGAGGTAATATGCCTTTCTTGTTCATAATTCTTAGTTGTTGTTCTTCTGCATTTCAGTTTAACATTCGCTGGAAAAATAAAAAATAACACATTGAACAATTATGAAATAGTTCAAACTCAATATATACATATATATATATATATATAATATTATTAAGAGAGACCTCCAGGGAGTCAGAGACTCATCGAGGGAGGCCGCATACTACACACACCAGCTATCATACTTATTCTTGAATTCATTCACACTGCTTGCACTCACACCATCTAATGGCAATCCATTCCAATCATGCACCACCCTATGAGAGAAAAATCTAGACTTCACCCTTCTTGGTGGCCTTCATTCTCAGCTTCCAAGGATGCCTCTTGTCCTTTCCCCACCCTCCATAAATTGAAAAATCCCATCAATTGAAACCCTTTCAGAAGTTTGTAAGTCTCAATCATATCACCCCTCTTTCTCCTGTTTGCTAGTGTCTGTAGTCTACAAATTCTCAATCTGTCTTCATAATCAGTATTCCACAATCCTGATATCATTTTTAGCACTCTCCTTTGTACTCTCTCCAATATATATCAGTATCACAATGGAAACCAGGAGCCCAGACCTGTGCACAATAGTCCAAGTGAGGTCTTATCAAGGCCTTGTAAAGAGGCAAAATAACATCCTTATCTTTACATGTGAACGTTGGTTTCAGCATTGCAATTATCTTTTGAGTCCTATTTAAAATCTTTGCCACATGGCCCTAAACTTCCTATCTATTAACACTCCAAGATCCCTAGCCTCGTCAGTTTCTTCTAGCCTAATCCCACAAATATAATACAACATTGGATATCTAATCATGCTGAAGTGAATGACTTTACATTTACTAACATTGAACTGACACTCATTTTCCCATGCCCACAGTTCCAGCCTATTCAAATCATTCTGCAAAGACTGCATATCAACAGCATTCCTGATTACCCTACCTCAGTGGCGCACCCAGGATTTAATCTTGGGGGGGGGGGGCACGAGTTGAACGGATAAAAATATTTAATGCAATGAATTTGCATTAAAAATATTTTTATCCATTCAACTAAAATTCGTTAAATTTCATCCATTCAATAAAATTCATTAGGTGATTAAAAAAATTTATTTAAAGAATAAAATCCAGTTTTCTTTTCTTTTTACAAAGCTCTTGAATTATTTCAGTCGTGGTTACATTAATCTCTCTCTGTGTGTATATATAGCAAAGCCAGTCTGTTCAATCGTAATTGTGTCATGGTAGATCTTAAATAGGTTTTTAAAAGGCGTAAGTTAGAAAATGACCTTTCACTGATGCATGTTGTTACTGGAAGCGTTGCAAATATTTTTAATAAGTTATAGATGTTAAGATATATCATTTTGTCACTTTGAAACTGCATCAACGGCATTTTTGCATGGAGCTATTGCAAACAGTTTTTCGAATTTCTTATACCACAACTTGAATACGGCATTCAAAATTGCTGGATTTGTATAAAGCATATCACTAGCATAAAATTCACACAACTAACGAAAATCTTCCATTGCACTTGCTGTTGGAGCATCTTTTCCATTTGGTAGAAGAGAAAAAAATATACAGTATTTCAAAATGTTGAAGTGCCGAGTGAAACGTTCATGAAGTTGAGTCAATATTTGATCAATAAATGGAATGAAATAGTTCTCCTGAAATACTCTTCTACAGAATCGGCTGGAACATTGGATCTTAATGTTTGTTTTGATGAAGTCCTTGGCTTTTTAATGTCAATATTAAAATTATTGGCTTTTATACATGCTTCATCGTAAATATCTTTAAATGAAGAATCTGGTGTTTCACGAATGGTATTTAATTGGGCCACAACATCATCAACAAAATTTAGAGCAATCAAGAGGTCAATAAGATTTTTGCATTATTTTAGACAATGGTAAGGTGTATGCAAATATTTTTTGCAAGCTAAATAAAGATATTATAAATCTTAAAAGATATTAATATTATAATACAGGGTTTTTCAAAGAGAATGGGTGTCTCAAAAAGAATGACCCGATTTCAAATAATTATATTTAATAATGAAAATGTCAAGTATGAAATAAGGCCTAAAGTTTCACTCATCACAATTACAAATGCTCAATGTGCAATTACAATTACAATTTTCGAATATACAATTTTCAAATCAGACATTCTGTTTGAAACACCCTGTATTATAAGCAACAAGGATGTCCTGTCTTTTAGGGGTACTGAAGAAATGGTGTCCCTTTTCAATTATGCCAATGCAATTTCTTATTTGTCACAGGCATTTTCAAGTGCCAAATTCAAACTATGTGATGCACGATGAACATATAAAGCTTGTGGATATTATTATTACATAACACCTCCAGGTAGTCCAAAGACACATCAAGGAAGGGCACCTACTCTACAATTTTCCATCTTCACCAACCACAACTACAATCATCGTCTACACCAAAGTGGGCGGTGGGATTACTTAAGGGGGCGGCAAGAGGCAAGCAGGAAGGCGCTGAAGGTGTGCTGCAAAATGCAATAATTAATTGCTGGTGTTTGATTATTATTATTGTTTCCAAGACATTTTTTGTTGTTTTCCAAAACATTTTTTGAGTTTTTTGTTGGTAATTTCTGAAGTGGTCCTTTTTTATCTTAATAGTACTGAGTGTGTTATAATGTATTTTCCGATATTCGTATTTACTGAACAAAAATGTGAAGCTTTTAGCTATGTAAGTGTTGTGTCACAGCTTGACAAATTATAGGTTCTGTTATATTGTGAGGATATAAAGATAAAGATTATTATTTACAAAAACTGCTTTCAAATATGTAAGTACGCTTATTTCTGCATGTTCCAGAATAGAAATGGCAGATGCAGATACGTCAAAGAAGAAATGTAGGCAGTATAGCATTGAATACCTAAAATACGGATGCATACCAGCACCAACAAACCAGCAGCTGCCAATGTGCCAATTTGTGAAAGGGTCTTCTCTAATGAGGCAACGAAGCCGTCCAGAATAATTGAACATTTCAAAAAGTACATCCTGACAAGGCAAGTAGATCAAGGATTTACTTTAGTTGGAAGTTCCAGATTAGGTAATAAATCCATTTTCCGATACTGAGGTAGTGGGAGCCATGGAGTAAGAACTAATTGAGCTACAAAATGACTTTGAGCTGAAGCCAAAATTTAAGAAATCTTAAAATCTTATGAAAAGTTTTGGTTGCAGAAAGAGATCTCTGCTCTTTCTGCAAAGAGATTTCAAAGCCGAATAGAGAAATTACAAGAGTTTCATGCCGAATATAGAAACTATAAAAGTTTCGGCAGATCCAAGCTTAAGCAAACCTTTCATGACAGGGGCAACTCGTAGTAAAGATGAAGTAAGCTCTGATCACTATCCTTAGTATTTCCCATAATATAAAACACATCTCCAAGTGGACATGTATGATGTTATGCGTGTCCACTAGGAGATGTCTTTTACATTATGGGAAATACTAAGGATAGTAATCAGTATTACTCCGCTTTTACTACGAGTTGAACCTGTCATGAAAGGTTTGCTTACGCTTGAATCCACCGAAACTTTTATAGTTTCTATATTCGGCTTTGAAATAATGTTGGATTCAATATCAACTTAATTTGAATAAGACTCCAGATAACTCAACATGGAGATTTAAGACGCCTGCTAAATGATATTAAACTAGACATAGGAAAACTGGTATCACACCATGAAGCCCATCATCACATTAAGGATTTTCAGAACATCAAGTCAATAGCTGCTATTGAATAGCCTTATTATACAATGTTTTATTAGATTTTAATGCAAAGTTGTTATTAAAGTTAAATGTTTCTTTTTTTTGTTTTTTTTTTTGGATTTAAAATAAATTTAAATTATAAATTAATAATTATTTTTAAAAATGTTATTACTGTTCCTTGTGGGTTGTGTGAATCGCTTTTCTGAATGTAGGGTAGGCTAAGGTAAGACCGGGGGGGGCACTGACGATGAGTTTATGGATTCGAGGGGACGGTGGCCGAAAAAGTTTAGGAACCTATGATCTACACCAATGCTATCTACCGCCGACCACTACCACTAGTATTTTCACAGACAATCACAAACATCCATGCCCACGGCAGGATTCGAACCCACAGCCTTTTTGGCTGGAGAGTAGGCCAACTAGGCTGGATATATAGATAAAAAATTAAATTTTGTGGATAAAAATTAAAAGTTTTAATTTTTATTAAACAAATAAATAATATGATATAATTATGTTACTATTTACTTTTAATGAGATGGATGAGCTTCTCGGCCTTGCAGAGCTGCTGGATATCTGGCTCAATATTGGTCAACTTCAGTCGAAGATCGGCACACATTGCATTTTAAGCCCACTGTCACTTGAAAGCTCAATTAGCTGCTCTTTTTTCAATAACTGTAGACGTGTTTAAGAAGAGCTCCTGATTGAGATAAGTTATTCTAGGAATAACTAAGTATATATTAAGTATTACATAGTACATAATATTGTTTCCTTTAGTAGTTTAACGTGCCTGGGTGTTTTTTGAATATTTTAACAGTAAACTGATAGATCAATTATCTGTGCTCATGGCTCCCATAAAGAGGAACATAAAGATGGCATCCAGGTTGCCATATCTGTCAAAAAATCTTAATTTAAAAGACTTGATTTAGTGTTCCGTTTGCAAAATGTATGCATCGAAGAGAGCAGTTGGAGTCTGGTTAAACAACGATGGTGGAGTGAATGTGTACAAAAAGTGTAAAGAATATGAGGATTTAAAGAATGTTTCAGGTCGTGTGAATGATATTGTTGAAAGTGAGAATCTGGATAACAGTGATATTCGAGGTATGAACGAGGATATTTGCGAGGTAGTACCTGATAGCTGTGAGAGTAACGTTGATAGAGTGAATGAAGTTAAGCATACAGAACGATTGAATGAATCGTCGGAAAATAAAAATGCCGACACTGACGCAATGAGTGAAATAGCTCTATTATGTGGAATGATACATAGTGTAAACCAGCAACTGGAACGTTGGCAAAAATCTTTAACAAGCATACTGACTAATAATTGGCAAAAGTACGATAGAAAAAATAAGGGTATGATAGTGAGTGTATACAAAAGGATGCAAAAACAGCGGGTGAAGGAATTGATAGTAGTAGTGAATACAAATGATTTGAAAGGAAATAAAAAGGCTATGAGTGAGAATGTGAAGGAATTGCTTGAGGTAGCAAAAGAAAAGAGTAAGAGAGTTAGGATGGCGAGTCTGTTGCCACGGCATGACAGTGAAGAGTATAGGAGGAGGATCATAATTGCTAATGACTTTATGCGTGAATTATGTTTGATGAGTGGTGTGGAATTTGTGGATGTGTGGAATGAGTTCGATGGGCGAAAGGATTTATATAAAATGGATGGATTACATCTGAATGGATTTGGTGTGCGGAGACTTGAAAAGGTGTTGTCGAATGTGGTGGAAGTGAAGTTACAGAACCAGGGAAACTAGAGTTATTAAGGGGGGGGAGCCGATTTGCAGATTTTAGGGAGACAGTAGAGTGTGTGAATGTGTGTAATATGCCCAAGCGAGTAGGAAGGACCATGAATCAGAATGGGATAGTTAGTATAAGGCATCAAAATAGGAATGGGACAAATCGGCTTCTTCAATTCATGTATACAAATGCCAGAAGTATTAGGAAAAAGAGGGAAGAATTTTTGGCCTTGGTTGGCACTTCCAGACCACAGGTTATTGGCATTAGTGAAACATGGCTGACAGAAGATGACACAGCTAGTGGGATTGAATGTGAGGGGTATGGTGTGTCCAGGAGTGACAAGGAGAATAAAATGGGGGGAAGGAGTGTTATTGATGATAGCTGATGAGCTACAGCCAAGAAGAATAGAAGTGGAACTGCAGGATAGAGAAAAGAGCACATTTGAGGCTATTTGGTGTGAGATTGAAATTAGCAGAACTAAATATACAGTTGGGCTGCTATAGACCAGGTGATGGAATAGATGGTGCAGATAGTATGCATAAGCAAATAGAAGAAATGAGTGGAAGGAGGGTAATTATTATGGGAGATTTCAACTATGGTAACATTGATTGGGAGGAGGAGAGGACACATGGGAGGAAGGAATTGGATTTTATGAGGTTATTAAAGGATAACTATCTGTGACAGCATGTAATGGAAAATAATAGGGGTCAGAGAGTGCTTGACCTGGTAATTGCATCTGAGAATTCGACTGTAACGAATATGACCACGTTGCCACCAATTGGTGAGAGTGATCATAGGGTCTTGACTTGGGAGGTGGCTAAAGGTGTGGATTTTATAATTAAGACGGGGAACATGTGGAAATATTGGGCTGGTAAGTATGACAAGTTTAGGAGATTGATTGGTTCAGTGCCATGGCATGTACAACTGCAAGGGCTAGAAGTTGATAGTGCATGGGAGGCAGTAAAGAAGTGTTTGCAAGAAGCAATGGCTGACTGTATACCTAGAGTCCGAATAATAAATCAAGTAGGGGTTAAATGGATGAATAACACCATTAAGCTTGAGCTGCAAAAAAAAGAAACAACTATGGAGGGAATTTAAGGAGAAAGGTGACCAGCAGGCACATGAACGGTATAAAGCGCAGGCCAGAAGGGTAACGAGTGTGGTAAGAAAAGCAAAAAAGGAATATGAAAGAACATTGGCCATGCAGGCTAAAGAGAATCCTAAACAGTTTTTTTGATATGTTGTAAGTAAAAGAAAAAATGTATATGGCAGAATGATTTTAAAGAATGCCGATGGTAGGGAGGTAACCGAATCAGCTGATATAGTTGAATTACTGAGCGAGCACTTTACAAGAATATATCTTCCAGGTGGTGATATTGCAGAAATGAATGAACCAATAGATTATACAGGTATTGTGGTGAATGTGAGTAGTCTATTGCAAAACTTCAATGTCAATACATCTGTGGGATTGGATGGTATACCAGCTCGTGTTGTACGTGAAGCAGCTAAAGAATTGTCAGTACCCTTGACCATTTTGTTTAATTTGAGTATCAGGTCTGGGTGAGTCCTGAGGGGGCTGGAAAGAGGGGAAAATAGTTCCACTGCATAAAGGAGGTTCCAAGACTGCTGTAAATTACCGACTGATTAGCATATCAGGAATCGCTGTCAAGATCTTGGAGAAATTAGTCAAGACAAGAATACAGGACTGGATAGATGAAAATGGGATACTGTATGGGGGACAACATGGTTTTGTGAAGGGTAGATCATGCCTCAGTAACTTGCTCACGTTTTATAACACGGTGACGGCCGAACTGGATAAGGGTAATGAGTTTACAGTGATTCTACTGGACCTTGCCAAGGCCTTTGACAGGATACCACATGTTACTCTAATCAGTAAACTGGTGAATATGGGGATGGATATAGGGTTGGTGAGATGGATAGGAGGGAGGTTGATGGAGAGATATCAGAGAGTGGTTTATTCAGGAGTGGAGTCCAAAAGACGGCTTGTGATTAGTGGTGTGCCACAGGGTTCTGTTCTTGGACCACTACTTTTCAATTTGTTCATTAACGATATAGGAAAGGATCTGACAGGAAGTGTTCACTTGTTTGCTGATGATGCAAAGTTGGGTAGAGCAATTGTGAGTGCACAGGATGTCAAAATTTTGCAGGATGATTTGGATAGTTTAGAGGACTGGGCTAGGGAAAATGGATGTCAATTTAATGTGGCAAAGTGTAAGGTTATGCATTTGGAGTGAAAAGATTAGCAGCAGTATATCACATTGGTGGAACCGTACTCCAGGAGATTGATGAGGCCAGAGATTTGGGAGTGTTGGTGGATAGGGAGTTGAAGTTTAGGGGGACACATTGCAAAAGTGGCCAAAACAGCTCATCAAATCACTTGGTTGCTGAAAAATACTTTAACAATCAGAGACAAAGAAGTTACTGTTCCTCTATATCGAGCCTTGATAAGACCCCATCTAGACTACTGTGCCCAGATATGGGCGCCAGGGTTTCTTCTTGATGGGGAGAGGTCTGTGGAATGAACCTTATGAGAACAGATTGAAGATTTGTGGGTTGCAAAAATTGGTTGATAGGTCGACATTCCAATTACTGATGGGTTTCTATAGGATTAATCCAGAAGATATTTTTGAGAATAGGATTGGTGGTGGGAGGACTAGGGGCCATACATGGAAGCTGGGCAAGAGTGTGGTTAGCAGGTTTGTTAGAACTAGGTTTTTTTACTTGGAGAGTGGTGAATGAGTGGAATAAGCTGCCAGAGTCTGTTGTGGGTGCTATGACCGTGAATGAGTTCAAGGTGAGGTATGATAGATACTGTGTGAATGTCGAATAGTTGCTCTTGACATGATGTTAGGGGCCTCCCTCGATGAGTCTGTCGACTCCTTGGAGTTGTCCGAGATAATAATAATAACGAAAGGTCGTTCTCGTGACTGCAAGCCTGAAATGGATCGTGAAATCACAGAAATTTCTTATAAAAAGTTATTCGGAAAATGTTTCCAAATTCTGTTTCAGAGTTTTGAGGTGGACACAAACCCTTTCCCAGTGGTTAAATTCTAAACTAATAAGTTTCGGAGCCCTATACAAAATAACCAATTGTATTTACCTTTTGAATACTATCCTGGGAAGCTCCAAACCTCCCCGTCCCTTTCATCACACATTCGTAATCAGGCGACTGTTGATATTGACTTTATATATACATTCAAAACTGTAAACAATTGTTGAATAATAACACAATAATGTAGGCATAATCCGTAAAGGGAGAAAAGTCACAAAACAGAAAAATGTTCCTACAAAATAACCAATTGTATTTATCTTTGAATGCGATCCACAGGTCGAGTGTCCAGCAAGTCAGCAAATCTTTCCTTTTGTTAAGCGTATTAATATTATCGCATTGCAACTGATGGGAATTCTGTGTTTCTGTGGATTCGTTATAGACATCTTTCTCTTCAGAAACTACACACAAACTGTCATTACAAACTCGATTTGTATTATCACTGTCATCCTAGCTATTTTTCCTTTTAAAGAAGGTGCCAATGTACTTATCCATAATTGAAATACCGCAATTACTCGCATATAACTCTCACCCCAGATTTCACTTTTTGAAAAAAGAAATTGAAAAGTTTCGCATATACCTCACAAATGAAAAAAGTTGAAACATGTTTAGAGCGGGGCGATAGTAACTTGCTCCCACGGTAAACAACAAGCACTCCCCAATAGTTACTATATTACAGAGGCAAGAAAAACAAGTACTTTTATTATGTCAATGAATGAGGTATAAGCAGTCTGTGTAATATATTTCTCAACAAATAGTGCAATTAGAGACAACTGAAATAAAAACGACACTAATTAATAAATCACATGTCCCCTCATACAGAAACTATGCTATATATATAGACTCAAGCAAAACCATATGCACCGGCAAACACAATATCTAACTAAAAACCATTGTTATTAATTAGATTGTGTGAGTTCGCTCGACAGCAATAAAATTCAACTGAAAGTGTTAAAATTCGTAAATGTGTTAAAACTATGATATATATATATATAGTGAATGCTGTTATGGCAGTTTCACATGTTATTGGAATTCGGTTGAAGAGAGTTAGCATTTCAACTCATTTGTCAGCTTGCTTTTATCTTTCCTTCGCGCGATTTTCAAAAATATATATAAATACTGGGATTAACTCACAACACATTTTGTCTAAGTATTACTTAGCACTTCTAAAGATATATTGAGCCTTGGTTGAAGGAGAAAAACCTTCAACAATAAAAATGAACTGAAGGTTTTTTTTTTTTTTTTGGTTAATTTAATCAATAAACAACAGGCAATTGGTTGAGATGTGGATAACATATGTTCACTTCAAATCTGACAAAACTGTTAGGGAAGGTGGAAGCAATAAAACTATATTGTTTTTCACTTTACCCCTCTTTTATTACTCATCATTCTGCCACTGCAAATTAAAATAGTGGCAGCATTTTCATGGAATGAACATGCTGCCACTATTTTTTTTTTTTTAAGTATTCATTTTATTTTAATAATTTTTACTTACTTATTCAATTTTAATTTGTTTTGTTTGGATAATTAAAATATATAGATTTATTTGGTTAATTTAATCCTGTAGACTACATGTCCCATCGTCGCGCACCAACCACCTATGGTCCGCAGACCATAGGTTGAGAAACACTGCTATAGGATTTTCTCATCTTATTGTGACCCTTCATTCATAAGTAGTATAAAAATAGAAGACATTACAAAACATAAATAAAAAACGAATTTTAATTAGGAAAAGTAATTTGGAAATTTTTCTAGTGTTTTTTAACTTTTTCTTTTTTTTGGGGGGGGGACCCTTGGCCTCCTCCCTGGGTGCACCACTGCCCTACCTATCTTTGCATCATCAGCAAATAACTGTATGTCACTTGTCAAATCCTTCCCAGTATCATATTAATATACAGATTGAATAACAGTGGACCAAGCACTGATCCTTGTAGTACACCACTTGTTACCTTAAACTTTGCAGACTCAGATCCCCTGTATACCATGTTTTGATATCTCTCAGTCAGCCATCCTCTTATCCATGCTAATATTGTATAACCCAAACCCATTTTATCCAATTTATGCAGCAGTCTGACATGCTATATTCTGTCAAAAGCCTTAGCAAAATCCAAAAGTATCATGTATCCATTCCCCTTCTCTAGTTCAATGGTAACATTGTTATAGAATGTGAGCAAGTTGCTAAAACATGACTTTCCCTTAAAACCCATGTTGTTCATTGCAAAGTAGATATTTATTGTCAACCCATTTCTGAATGCAGGCCCTAACCAATTTTTCCAAAATCCTCACCACCACTTCTGAGATACTAATTGGTCGATAGTTGGATACATTGGTCTTTGCACCACCCTTGTGAATATAACAGACACACACAGCTCCACCACTATCAAATTAGTAAAGACAAGTGGCGAGTGAAATTTCAGTCCCAATTGTATTCAAAATATTATTCTTGTCATAATTTACACTTTTTTTTTCAGTTTAAAACATCTCATTCATCAAGTTATTTGATCACAGGTAGATGCCAATGAATTTATTAAAGAAATTTTATTTCCAACCAGGAGATAGCTAGTAAAACAGTCATTAAAATCTCAACCGCAGTACTTCTCCCCCCTGTGTCTGCTGCTCTGTTGTCATTGCCATAACATAATTGATAATTTAAACATTTTTCTTTCTATATAAAAGGCTTCATAATATCCATTATAGAGTTCCAAATAATCCCTTATTTCTCTCCAAGCCAGTGTTTTTCCCATTCTATACATACTCCTTACTCATCATACTTCTGGTTTTCATTTCAGTCATGAAGTAGTGACTATGAGCTGCCATTACACACCTTATTGAAAACAGTAAATCTCACATACTTCAAGTAAAACAATTTTATATCATGTATTAATTTAAATTAAATTACAGTTATCATTTCCAATAAATAAATTTTATATTCAAATCAAGACATTAATTTAGTTCAATATTAACCGTGGTTGCAGTATACACATATTATTATTATGCGATACCTCCAAAGATTTATTATGCAAGTCAATGTCTCCTTTATTTAATCCTCAACTACATAACTACACTACTACCATCAACACGCACACACACACAATATCAACACCAGTGTCACCAATAGAATTTTATCTGGAAATTGCATGTGTTCTCACAGCCAACTTGCATGTATGATATATGTAATACATTATTAAAAAAAGTGCTTTTCTCACTATATTTCATTAACAAAATAATACATTTTAGCCGGCCTGGCTGCTGAAGTGGTTAACATATCCGCTCTCCAGCCGGGTTCGAATCCCGCCGTGGGCATAGATATTTGTGAGCGTCTGGGGAAATACCAGTGGTGGTGGTCGGCGGTAGATGATGTTGGTATAGTTGCAGTCAGTTGGTGTAGTTAGTAGTGGAGACAGAGTTGTAGAGCAGGTGCCCTCCCCTCAATGAGAGAGAAGGCACCTGCCTCTTTCCCTGGAGTCGTCAAATAATAATAATAATACTATAAAAATCAAAATTGGCACAATTTAATTAAATACTTAATGTTGGAGGATTAATGGATTTTTTATAACACTCAGAAAGGATTAAAAAAGAATTTAATACTTCCTATATTTCGTCCTAGTCACTAGGACATCTACGGGGATTACAAAAATAACTAATGTAACATGAACACAAATATCATACAATACTAAGCCCAACCACGTGGGTGACACTAAAGTCCTATCTAGGTGGAGCGCCCTCTAAGGGCGGTTGTAGGTGGCCTGGAATGTAAGGTGGGATCTCTGGTGATGAGTGTTTCCCAAATCTTCGGAAGCTTAATGCAACTGAATAATTATTTATTAAATATTTATTAAGATTTGGTTGATTTCTAAGAGCTGCTGCTGCTTCTAAGAATAGTCTCTCTTTCTTGAATTTGCTGTGATGGAGCATGGTGGTTTTCTTCCATGATACCCTGTGGGTGGTGTCCAAGACATGGTCAACCCAAGCCTGAATGACCATAGTTGTGTTTACAGATGTAAGACTTTATTAAAACACTTAAGGAATTGAACAACGTAGTTAAGGATATAAATTAAATTAAACTTTAATAAATATTTTCCGATATTTCGGCAACGTCACGTTGCCATCTTCTAAAGGAACTTACAAAAAAAGTTACGTGCACGTAGGCACTACAACACAGAAACTGGTAATGAAGAGATGAAGGATTACTCTAAATCCATCACCATTCCCTACATCCGAGGCACCTCGGAAAAGATTACCAAGATCTTAAAAAAACATGACCTGACCTCCTGTTACAAACCTTACAGAAAATTGGCATCCCTTATCCGCTCCACTAAAGACCAACCACTTCCCCTAGACCTACCTGGTGTTTACCAGGTCCCTTGCAGTTGTAAACTGTCTTACTTTGGCCAAACAGGCAGGACAGCAAATATCAGAATTTCGGAACACAAGGACTACATCCGTTTTCACAAATACAGTCATTCTGGGCTTGCGGACCATGCTCTGGATACACGCCACAGAATATGGTGGAAGAAAGCTACAGTGATACACCGTAGCAAATACAAATTTGAAAGACTCTTTATGGAATCAGCCTCAGCCCTAAGAAATTCTCCAAACCTCAACAAATTTGGTTGTATGCGACTGCCCCAAATTTGGGAGGCCTACATCAGCAGACCTTCAGCCCAACGGCCAAGAACACCTACTTAGCCCGCTAGAGGGCACCATCAGGACTGTTAGGAGAACAATAGCTTCATCTCTTCATTACCAGTTTCTGTGTTGTAGTGCCTACGTGCACGTAACTTTTTTGTAAGTTCCTTTAGAAGATGGCAACGTGACGTTGCCAAAATATCAGAAAATATTTATTAAAGTTTAATTTAATTTATATCCTTAACTACGTTGTTCAATTCCTTAAGTGTTTTAATAATGCATAACCAACGTATAAGCCTGTCTACGAGATGTAAGACTTGTGTTCCTCTAGGCGGATGGATGCTGATCTGCCTGTCTGTCCAAAGTATGCCAGCTTAGAGGAACAGGGCACTTTGTAAACCCCAGGCAGAGAGAGAGGAGGGAGCTGATCTTTCGTAGGAAGTATTAAATTCTTTTTTAATCCTTTCTGAGTGTTGTAAAAAATCCATTAAGCCTCCAACATTATGTCCTCACAGCACTTAAGCCTCTACACACGAATTAATTAAATACTATAATAGATCTAGGTGCACAATTATAATACAGCATTAGTCTTAGCTTATTTTCACAGTTCACAACATGAATTTAAGTATAATTAAATACTTGAACATTTTACATAATTGCAAGTCTTTTTAACACTTTTATTTAAAAAATGAAACTATTTTTCAAAGACAAGTCAAAGATTGGATCATGTGGTCGAGTACATTGTGAAAAGTGGGTCTGGCTACACAACGAGTGCTACAGTCTTGTTGTTTTTGTGAATTTTATTACTTGTATTTCCTATTAAATGATCTATGGATTTATATAAATTCACGCTTCAATATGAACAATAAACAAAAGAAAAACTATACGTTTTGTGAAATGATGCAAAACTGAGGGCGAATTGAACAGACCAGAAAGTGTTAAAAACACTGGAGGAAGGAATTCTGTTATACCATCTGGCATTTGTCTTGAAAGGTATGTCACACCAGAAATTTAGTTTCCGGTGTGACATACCAGAAACTAAATTTCTGGTATGTCACACACCTTGCTGCTTGCCAAAGCAAACTAGATTCTCAAATATCTGAACACCTTAATTCTTGTAGATAAGCTTATACATTGGTTAGACATACTTGCACTAAGATATCCTGCAGCCTATCTCAGTGTTCAGTGACACTATTGTCACTAAATTTAATAATTTTAATATTACTATCTTATATAACAGGTTTATGCATCTTTATGCAAGGTATGTCACACCAGATTGTTTTTACAATCTGGTGTGACATACCTTTCAAGACAAATGGCTCAAGGAATTCATGTGATTGTGCTACAAAGACAAAGTTGTATTTTGTAATACCTGTAAAAATATCCTGGGGCTGCTGACAACAATTCTAGACTGCTACAGGGTCTTCGAAGACCTTTCAAAGTGGAGACATTAGGTTTCATGAAGCATTCATGAAAATGATATGATATAAAATCACTCAGAAAACACACCTTGCTGCTTGTCAAAGCAGACTGGAGTCTCAAATATCTGAACACCTTGATTCTTGTAGATAAGCTTATACATTGGTTAGACATACTTGCACTAAGATAGCCTATCTCAGTGTTCAGTATACTACTGTCACTAAATTTAATATTAGTATCTATTATAATAGGTTAATGCATCTTTACCTGTACGCTGGAAGCAGCAGTACCCTTTCTGCCATTATTGACAAGAATAAAATAAAATGCTACTTAATAAACAGTATAATCGACAGTAAAATACCAAAACACAAAGCGATGCAAGTGAGCAAATGTTATAAATAAACAGTTCCTACGAACACTGTATTGATTGATTTAGGACCATTATGTTGCTAAAACTATTGTATGAATGAATGCAGTGTTGTATCAGTGGGCATTGGATGAAGGTTAGAAGGTTATATTCAAGATTTTGAGTTTGTAATCTTTTTTGTGTTTCTTATCAATACCTTTGAAATGAAACTTATATGAATTTGCATATATTTACTAATATTCATTAATCACCGAAATACGCAAGAAGCAAAATTTGTGAACCAACACCAATGTGTGATTTTTTTCCATTAAAATATAAAAAAGAACAAAAAAGAAATAATAAAACTAAAATACGTTTCTTTTAAGATGAAAAAAAAATCAACTTAGTCTTAAAACATTTTAAATTGTTTTCATTATTTCACGGTCCCCCCCAACATAACTTATGGCCCCCAAGGGGGCTGCGGCCCACAGTTTGGGAAGTGCTGGCATAGAGAATGCAAACGCCACTTCCACTGAGCTACACAGGCTGCCAAAAACACAGTTCATTTACATAAGGGCTTCATATAGCCCCCATTTTGAATTTTCTTGGTTGCAAAATACCACTTAACTGACTTATCTGCCACAAAATGTTGCACAGAAGGCTAAACATATGTATGATCAATAAGTCATGAAGGGTGGAGAGATTCATTGATGATCTCAGCTTCCCTTTTACTAGATTCATTTAACTGAAACCTCATTCATACAATGTCTACTTTATTATTAACGTGACACATCCAAGGAGAGGGAGTGCATCTACTTTCAGCCTCCACCACTCAATCCACCAACTACAGGGAACTGCATCACCTACACAAACGCCATCTATTGCCCATCACCACCACCACCACTAATATTTTCACAAACAATCCATGCCCATGGCAGGATTTGAACCAACAGCCTTTTGGCTGGAGAGCGAATAAGCTAAACATTAGGCTAACCAGACCAGCAGTTTAAGGAGAGGAATAATAGGTTTTGTGTTTATAAATGTTAGGATAGGTCTCCCATGATGAGTCTCCAGACTCCATGGAGAAGCAGTATGATATATACTTGTTGGTATAATGGCTATAATTTCAAGCAGTTTTGAGAGAAATGGAAACCTGTCCTTATTATTCACTGATCTTTTCAAAAAAGGTCTTGCATGTTTAAATCCTTCCTTACCACTCACATTCACCGAATTTGTTGACACTATTTTTTCATTATTATTACAGGTGACTCCAGGAAGTCCTTAGACTCATCGAGGGAGGGCCTAAACATCATGGCCACACAACTATACGACATTCTCACAGTATTTATCATACCTTGCCTTGAACTCACTCACTGTCATAGCACCCACAACAGATTCTGGCAGCTTATTCAACTCATTTACCACTCTAAAAGCAAAGAACCCAGTTCCAACACCCTTGCTAACCACACTCTTGCCCAGCTTCCATAGATGTCCCCTAGTTCTCCCACCGCCACCAGTCCTGATCGCAAAAAAATCCTCTGAATTAATCCTATACAAACCCTTTAGCAAGCAATTTGAATATCACAATTATATCTCCTCTTTTTCGCCTATCAACCAATTTCCGCAACCCACAAATCTTCAACCTGTTCTCATAAGGCTCATTCCATAGACCTGCTATCATGTTGGTTACTCGCCTCTGGATCCTCTCCACCTCCTCCCCATCAAGAAGAAACCTAGGTGATCCTTCCCTATATCATTAATGAACAAATTAAACAGCAGTGGTTCAAGAACAGAACCCTGTGGCACACCACTAGTCACAGGCCATCTTTTGGACTCTACTCCTGAATAAACTACTCTCTGATATCTCTCCATCAACCACCCACCTATCCATCTCACCACCCCTATATCCATTCCCATATGTTGCCGTTTACAGATTAGAATTCCATGTGGTATCCTGTCAAATGCCTTAGCCAGGTTCAGCAGTATCACTATAAACCCATTACCCTTATCCAATTCAGCCATCACTGTGTTATAAAACTTGAGCAAGTTACTGAGGCATGATCTACCCTTTACAAAGCCATGCTGTCCCCCCATACAGTATCTCATTTTCATCAATCCATATCTGTATTTTTCCCTTGACTACTTTCTCCAAGACCTTGACAACGATTCCTGATATGCTGATTGGTCGGTAATTTGCAACAGTAGTCTTGGATCCTCCTTTATGCAGTAGAACTATTTTCCCCTCTTTCCACACCTTCAGGACCAAACCAGACCTGACACTCAGATTAAACAACATGGTCAAGGGCACTGATAATTCTTCAGCCGCTTCACGTAAGACCCGTGACGGTATACCATCCAATCCCACAGATGTATTCACATTAAGGTTCTGTAATAGACTATTCGCCTCCACTTCATTCATCACAATTCCCGTATAAACTAATGGTTCCTTCATTTTTTCAATGTCACCACCTGGATGATATACTCTTGCAAAGTGCTTGCTCAGTAATTCCACTATATCGACTGATTCAGTGACCTCCTTACCATCGGCATTCCTTAAAATCATTCTGCCGTGTACAGTTTTTTTTTTTTTTTTGTGCTTGCAGCATATTTAAAGAACTGTTTGGGATTCTCTTTAGCTTACATAGCTAGTTTCCTTTCATAATCTGCTTTTGCTTCTTTTACCAAGCTCGTTACCCTTCTGGCCTGCACTTTATACCGTTCAATGTGCCTGCAGGCCACCTTTCTCTTTAAATGCCCTCCACAGTTGTTTCTTTTTTTTGCAGCTTAAGCTTAATGGTGTTATTCATCCATTTAACCACTACTTGTTTTACTATTCGGACCCTAGGTATACAATCAGCCATAACCTCTTGTAAATTCTCCTTGACCACTTCCCATGCTCTATCGACATCCAGCCCTTGCATGCCATGGCACTGATCCAAGCAATCTCCTAAGCTTGTCATACTTGCCAGCACGGTAATTCCACTGTCTTAATCGAAAATTCCACACCTTTAGCCACCTCCCAGGTCAAGACCTTATGATCACTCTCACAAATACATGGCAACATGGTCATATTCATTACAGTCAAATTCTCAGATGCTATTACCAAGTCAAGCTCTCTCAAACCCCTAGTATTTTCACTTACATGCTGTCTCAGAGAGTTATCCCTTAATAATTGAATAAAATTCATTTTCTTCCTCACATGTGTCCTCTCCTCCTTCCAATCAATGTTACCATAGTTGAAATCCCCCATAATAATTACTCTCCATCCACTCATTTCATCAATTTGTTTATGCATACTATCTCCACCATCTATTCCATCACCTGGTCTATAGCAGCACCCACTATATATTTTGTTCTGCCAGTCTCAATCTCACATCAAATAGTCTCAAATGAGGTCTTTTCACAATCCTGCAATACAACTTCAATTCTCCTTGGCTGCAGTTCATCAGCTATCATCAATAACACTCCTCCCCCCATTTTATTTTCTCTGTCCCTCCTAAACACACTATAACCTACACATTCTATCCCACTAACTATATCATCTTCCGTCAGCCATGTTTCACTAATGCCAATAACCTGTGGCCCGAAGAGCCAACCAAGGCCGAAAATTCTTCCTTCTTGTTCCTAATACCCCTGGCATTGGCATACATGAAATGTAGTGGTCCCTTTGTCCCACTTATCTTGATGCATTATTCTAACTATCCCATTCTGATTACTTGTCCTTAGTAATGGCTCGGGTACATTATATACATTCTTACACTTAACTTCTCACTGATGTCCGCATATCCACTTCCGTCCCCTCTTTGGTAGTTCTAGTTTCCCTGGTTCTGCACATCCATTTTCACTTCATTCAGCAACACTTTTTCCAGTCTCAGCACACCAAATCCATTCAAATGCAGGCCATTCTTCTTGTATAAATCCTTTCCCCCATCAAACTCATTCCACACCATCTGCATAACCTGCGCATAAAGTCATTTGCGATTATGGCCCTCCTTCTAAACTCCTCTCTGTCGTACCGTGGCAACAGACTCACCATCCTAACTCTGTCACTCTTTTCTTTCGCTACCTTTAACAAAACTTTCAAGTCCTCTCTCATAAAAAATTTATCTCCTTTCAATTCATTCGTACCAACCACAACTATCAATTCTATTGATATTTCAGGAATGATAATTCTAATTATCATTCCTGAAATGTTTACCCAAAATACTGAGACAGCTTTGGCAATTTCTGATTCATTTTCACTAAATCTTTTTATCAAATACATTATTCCTTCATCTATTTAATATTTTATGTTCAACATTCAAATAGTTCTCTGCATGCATTATCTGAATATACCATTATTATATTTACGGCTATTTTGCCTGCTTCTGTTTAGGAGTGCCGTTTAAATGTCATTGGCTTTTTACTCATGGATTCTTAGAGCATTGTAGATGTATATTTATCAATAAATATATGTAGCATAAAGGAAGAGAAATTTACACATACCTTTTTCTGGGTGTTGTGGCTTTTCTTCTTTCTGCTATGTGCAAACTACTGCAGTTAGGGTGTTTTGGAAGTGTGTGTGTCGGGGGGGGGGGGGAGGCAATGTGGGAGAATTAAAATAGAAAATGGAAAAAACCTGTAGGGCATTATGATGCCCTACTGATGCCCCCCCCCCCACACACACTCTGCAGTTCTCGACATCGCAGACAGAGGAAAAGCCACAACACCCAGAAAAAGGTATGTGCAATTTTCTATTCCTTAGGCTACATATACTTTTTAGTACATCTACACTCATAATGCCCTAAGAATCCATGAGTAAATAGCCAATGACATTTAAACAGGGGTACTCCTAAACTGAAGCAGGCAAAATAGCTGTAATTATAATAGTTTATAAAGAGGAGTAACATGGGAGTTTTCCCAGAAATAATATACAAACCTGTTTTTTTTTGTATAATATATATATATATATATATCATATTATTAGGGATGGGAGGAGTGTTTTTTTATATAGGGTAGGAAAAGGTGAAAGGGGTTGAAAACAGCAACTGATTTTTAGAGGGAGGGGTGGGAAAAGGGGGTTGAAGGGGTGCGGTCCGTTTCGACTATGCTTGGTTGTCGTCTGAACACACGTCTTGTTCAGATGACCAAGCATAGTCGAAACGGACCGCACTCCCGTCAATCCCCTTTTCCCACCCCTCCCTCTAAAAATCAGTTGCTGTTTTCAACCCCTTTCACCTTTTCCTACCCTATATAAAAAAATGCTCCACCCATCCCTAATAATATAATATATATATTATACAAAAAAAACCCTGTTTTTTTCCATTTTCTATTTTAATTCTCTCACATTGCCTAAATTCCCCCCCCACCACATACACACTTCCTTCTAAAACACCCTAACTGCAGTAGTTTGCACATCGCAGAAAGAAGAAAAGCCACAACACCCAAAAAAAGGTATGTGTAAATTTCTCTTCCTTTATGCTACATATATTTACTAGGGGACTCCATCCCTTGGAGGTGGCACCCAACCCCTTTGTGTTCAGAACTGGTAGGCCGGTTCCCCTTGAATTCTGATGACTCGAATTTCAAAGACTCGACACTCAGGGGATATCCTGAGTGTCGAGTCTTCGAAAGGGAGGTTCCGCCCCCTGGCACCTACAGCACCCAATCCCCCCAGGTTCCAGACTGGTAGGCTGGTTCTCCTTGAATTCTGATGACTCGACACTCAGGGTAGCCCCTGAGTTTCAAAATGTTTCAAATAACTTGACAAAAAACATTACATAAAAAGGCTTATCATTTTATATATATAGGGTAGATTGGTAAATATACATCTACAATGCCCTAAGAATCCGTGAGTAAAAAGCCAATGACATTTAAACAGGGGCACTCCTAAACAGAAGCAGGCAAAATAGCTGTAAATATAATAGTTTGTTAAGAGGAGTAACATGGGAGTTTTCCCAGAAATAATATTCATGAATATACCATTATATACACTTATATTATTTATGTAATCTAAAAATTTCTCTTAAAGAAGTTGTGGGGCTTCTTTCATTTTTATATGCGCTTTTAAGGTACTGTCCACATAGAATTTTGTTTGACTTATGGTCAGTGTGTGTGTGTGAACTAGAATTTTTGCCTGGAGAGTGGTGAATGAGTGGAATGAATTGTTAGAATTAGTTGTGAGTGCACGACAGTAAAGGAGTTTTAAGGAGAGGAATAATTGGTTTTGTGTTTATAAATATTAAGGTGGGTTTCCCACAAGGAGTTTCCAGACTCCATGGAGATGCAGTATAATAATAATAAAATTTCTAAATATATGAAGAGCCAAAGGCTTCAATTCGGCGACAACTTATTTAAGTTAAGGGATGTTACATCCCATATTGTTTCTTAGCTGAATAAGAATATTTTACGACATAAATAAGTTATGTCGCAGAATTGAAGCCTTTGGCTCTTCATATATTTAGTAATTTATTAAGACACCTCTTGGCAATCCTCATAGAAGGGATGTAAGTTCTGTTTGCTACAAACTTGGTATTATTAACTAGGTCTACCTACTCACTGATGAGACCTCAATAAAGGTTGAAACCAGTCTGGGTAGTGACCTTCTCTCATAATGTAGAACAGTAATACAGCTCCTAGGAGGTAAGTTCACATTATGGGTAAATATCAAGAATAGTGATCAGAGCTTGCTCCACCTTTGCTATGAGTTGCCTCAGCTTGCACTACTTTAAGGGTCAGTTGCTGCTATCCAGGTATTTGCTTACGCTTGGAATCACCGAACTTTATATAGTTTCTATATTCGGCATGAAACTCTTTGAGTTTCTTTTTCGGCTAAGAAACAATATGGGATGTAATATCCCTTAACTTAAATAATAAAATTTGCCCTAATAATAATAAAATCAGCAACTATCACTGATTCTTGAAAAATCAGTGATAGTTGTTTGAATAAATCTTAAAAATCTGAGAGAAAACAAATTCTTTTTGAAAGGCAGTATGTCTTTATTTTCTTTAACAGGTCTTTTAATATTGCAGCATCATCCCCTTTTCCAATTGCATATTTCCTCTACATGCATATCATTGCAGAGCAGTTGTTAACAAGTGCAGTCAGTGCTCCATTCTATTACATACCCATCTTATTGAATGCAGATACTTGAACTTCAGAATTTTTGCTTCTAACAATCTGCTGCTTTTTCCAATTCTTGATAAATTCTGGTAAAAAGTATATAATTTTTTACTACCATTTGAATGTTAGAAATAAAGGAAATGTCTTTAATAGAATTTAAAACAGCCATATTCAAATTATGTCCAGTACATTGTGTTAATATAAGATCTAGCACATCTCTCTCTCTTTCTCTCTAATTTTGCCACTTGCCCATTGTTTTTATAGCATGTTTCCTGTTCCATCTGTACCAATGTCTACTAACCAATTACCACCCTTCCATGCCAAGAATAACTTGAAAGTTTTTTCACTTGGCTATGCTACCAATTATATATTTGGTTTAGTCCTTTATCCAAGTGCAAACAAACAAAGTTTGCACCTGAAGTATTTTCAGGACTGGGACAACTCATGGTAAAGGTGGTATAAGTTCTCATCACCTGCCTTAGTATCTCCCATAATGCAAAGCACATCTCCTTGCAGACATGTATAATGCTATATATTAAGGGAAGGGCCACTACCCAGACTGGTTTCAACCGTTATTGAGGTCTCATCAGTAAAGCCAGACCCAGAGGTGGTGATACTAAGGTGGAAGTAATGGAGAAGTCATATTTACCTATACCAGTTGCCAAAAGGTGTCACACCTTATGGGAGATACTAAAGCAAGTGATGAGAACTTATACCACCTTTACCATGAGTTTCCCCAGTCCTGAAAATACTTCAGGCGCAAACTTTGTTTGCCTACACTTGGATAAAGGATTAAACCAAATATATAATGTAGCATAGCCAAGTGAAAAAACTTTCATCAACTTATCTCTAATTCAGAGAATTTTAATAATAAGGTGTGAACCTTTTGGCAACTGGTATAGGTAAACATGACTTCTCCATTACTTCTACCTCGGTATCACCACCTCTGGATCTGGCTCCCACTGATGTGCATTTGTGCAGAAGTGGTTGCTTTACCTGATATGTGAGAGGTTTTACTAGGGGGTAGGTTTTTGCCTATCTCTGAGTGAGGCCACTGCTGAGATTATGGATCAGCTTGGTGGTGGGGTGAGCATGTCACTGAGTGGAGCCACCGCTGAGTTGGACGGTCCTTTTGTCACTTGTAGGGAGTGGTCTGGCGGAATTGTCTAATTTTTAGAGAGGTCGTTACTTAAACAGCACCTCAATAAAGATCGAAATCGGTCTGTGTCTTAATGCATAGCATTATACATGTCCACAAGGAGATGTGCTTTGCATTATTATTATTTATTATTATTATCTAAAACCTCCAGGGAGTCTAGGACTCATCGAGGGAGGCTGTAAATTACCCAACCTAGCTCTCATACATACCCTTGAATTCATTCACACTAGATGCACTCACTACCCATAAGGGCAAATTATTCCACTCACTCACTGCTCTCTGGAAGAAAAAACTAGCTCTTACCCCTTTCTTGACTGCAAATAAATTTAACTTCCATGGATGCCCCCGTGTTCTCTCCCTGCCTTCAATATAACGAAAAATTTCATCAGTTGAAATGCTATAACACCCATTCAAAAGTTTATAGACCTCAACATATCACCTCTCTTTCTTCTGTTAACCAGAGTCTGTAATCCACATACTCGTAATCTGTCCTCATAATCTAAATCCCACAATCTGGATATAATCTTTGTACCCTTTCCACAGCTTCTTTATCCCCTTGGAACCCAGGAGACCAAATCTGTGCACAGTAATCCAAGTGTAGTCTTATCAAAGCCTTATAAAGAGGCAAAATTACTTCTTTATCCTTACATATCAAGGTTTGCTTCAACATACCAATTATCCTCTGAGTTGTATTTGCAACTTTTGCTATGTGACCTTTGAACTTTAAATTCTTATCCATCAATACACCAAGATCCCTTGCCTCTTCAGTTTCTTGTAGCATAACCCCACTAATATAATATGCTGCTGGAACTCTAATCACGCCAAAGTGCATAACTTTACACTTACTAACATTAAATTGACAGCCATTTTCATTAGCCCAGATTTCCAGTCTATTCAAATCATTTTGTAATTTCTGAATATCAGTAGCATCCCTGATTGCCTTGCCTATCTTTGCATCATCAGCAAACAATTGAAAATCTAATGATAAACCCCCCCCCACTTGATGTCATTAATGTATAGATTGAACAATAATGGCTCAAGGACTGAACCCTGAGGTACACCACTGGTTACCTTAAATCTGGCAGATTTACACTCACTGTATACCACTTTTTGATATCTGTCTATCAACCATCCCCTGATCCAAGTTAATAGATTATGTTTTAGTTCCATATTCTCCAGTTTACACAATTGGGAGATAGGCAAGCAAGTGATGAGAACTTATACCACCTTAACCACAAGTTGTCCCAGTCCTGACAAAAATACTTCAGGTCAAGCTTTGTTTGCTTGCACTAGGATAAAGGATTAAACCGAAGCAAGAATAACTTATTCATTTAACAATCTAATATATCAAAATATCTGAATAAAAAATAGCTATTGAGTTTTGAAGAGGAATTATGGAAACAAATACCTCTTCAGTTTCTATTTTTATTTATGTATCTCATAGAAAGAACAAGTTCTTCCTCATTTGAAATATCTGTAGAAGCATCTAAAAGAAGATTAAGGAAATCAAAGAATCACGCTGTTGGATTCTTTGATTTCCTTAACTAATTCTTGTTTAATTACATCAGCATTAACTGACAAATTCTCTACATTTCATAACATTCTGGTACTGTTCTACTGAACTTATATCTATATCATGCTTATTCAGCAAGTCTGTCAAGTTTTTGGGATCAGTAAACAGTTTATTGAATTTAGCTATATAAAAGAATGTATGTATAACAGAATGTTGTTTTCACCAGGGAACCACGTCAAACAGCAAAAAGTCAGATAATGGAATTAATACACCCTAACACACCCCAACTCAATATCACCAGAGTTCACTGATCGGTACTATCAACATAAGAAGCCAGAATGGCAAAGAAATGGAGCTAGCTGAGGAACTGGATAAGTACCAGATCGATATAATAGGGATGACTGAAACAAAAAAAGCAAAAACTGGTGAGATCTTTCTGAGCAATAAATACAAAATGTTATATTCAGGGAATGACAATCAAGAAAAAGGAGTAGCCATAGTATACAACACTAAATACGAGGCTAATCTTCTTAAATGTCAGGCAATTTCAAGTAGAGTGATGTGGGAAAATATCAGAATGGGGAACTGGACAATGAGACTTATATGTGCCTATGGTGCCAGAGAAAGTTCTACTAAGGTAGACGTGGAGGAATTTTTGATGCTTTAGAGAAAGCAACTGATACAATGAAAAGTTGGTCCTTGTTGGGGATCTAAATAGCAGAGTAGGAAATGATTGTCAGACATACAAAAATATTTTGGGAAAATTTGGAGAAAAGAGCAAAGCTAATAATAATGACAAATACTTGTTGAATTTCTGCTCAGGACATGGACTGGTTATTACTAATAGCATGTTCCAACATAAAAATGTGCACAAATTCACATGGAGAGAAGACACAAGGAATAAGAAAAGTCTCACTGACTATGTTATTGTTAATAGTGATGTTTTTTCTCTGGTGTGGGACACTAGAGTGTACAGAGGATTAGAAATTGGAAGTGATCACCATTTAGTCTTGAGCAGGATAAAATTGAATTTTATATTGAAAAGAAGAACACGTAAGAAAATTTTAAAGTGAATAAAAGTTGAACAGCTCCCAGATGTGAACTGTAGACTAAAATACACAAAGATTATTCAAGAAAAAATGAAAGAGTTTGAGAACAGGAACCAAACCTGGAGATTCAGTGAAGCCCTGAAAGAAACACTGATTGATTCAGCCAAAGAGGCATGTGGTGAGGTTGACTGCAAGGATAGAAAAATCAGAACTCTATAGTGGACACAGGAAGTTAGAGGCAGCGAAGGAAAAGAAGAAAGCACATCAAAAGTTCCAGGCAAATAAGTCTGATTGTGCTCTTAGAAAATACAAAAACAAATGTAAGAACAGAAAATAAATATCAAGAAGATGGCAAGATATTCTGGAGGTTGTCGAAGAAGCTCAGAAATGGAGGAAAGAGTGCTATAAAAGGAATCAGAGATGATAAAGGTGATATGAAAACTGGAGAAAAAGATATCCTTGACATAAGGAGTAATTCCTTTGAAAAATTGCGAAATGAAACCAGCAGTGATGACAGCCCAGTGATAAAAAAAACAATGACCAGGCATGCAATCAGGAAAACATATCCATACTTGAAGTAGAAAAAGCCATCAAAAGTCTGAAATGTGGATGATATTCGGCCAGAAATGCTCAAGTATGGAGGTATAAAAGTCTTACAGTGGCTGCACTGCATAGTTCAGAGGGACGAATTCCAGATGATTGGAGTAGAGCTCTCATAGTACTCATATATAAAAAGGGAAATAAAACTGAATGCGAGAATTACAGAGGTATTTCTCTACTGAGTGTTCCTGGTAAGATTGATGCCAGTATACTTGAGAAACGGTTGAGAAGGATTATGGAAGATAAGCTTGATGAAGAACAAGCTGGATTCAGGCCAAATAGAGGCTCTCAGGATCAGATTTTCACTTTAAGACAAATAGTTGAGAAATAATGGGAATATAAGAAGGATCTGTATTTAAGTTTAGTAGATCTAGAAAAAGCATATAACAAGGTGCCAACAAAGAAGCTATTCAAAATGCTACAGTTGTATGGTGTCAATGGGGTATAATATCAAGCAATACTTAGTCTTTATTTGAGTTGTAAGTCAGCAGCTACAATTGAAGTACAGGAAGATGGTTTAATATTAAATCTGGTGTCAGACAAGGATGTACACTATCTCCTCTGTTATTCATTATCTATATGGATCACATTATGAAAGAAAGTGGTATTAAATCTATTATTAAAACTGGAGATGTTAACGTCAGCTCTTTGCTTTATGCAGATGTTATACTTCTAAATAAATCTGCTACAAGTCTGCAAGATTCCCTGACTAAATTGAATAACTGTTGTAATAGATATGGTATGAAGGTCAGCAATAACAAGACAAAGACAATGAAAATAGGCAGAATCATTTAATATGTCAACTGTGTTGTGAATGGAGAACTTTTGGAATAAGTAAAACATTTCAGCTACTTAGGCACGATTTTTAGTGAAGATGGTAAATTAAATATGGAAATAGACAAGCTGGTATGGTAGGAAGTCAATTGAATAAATTCATATGGAACAAGAGCGAAATTAGTCAGAACACTAAATTAGCTGTATACAAGACAGTGTTCAAACCAGTTTTAACTTATGGATCTGAGAGCTGGGTCAGAAGTAAAACACTCGACCAAAGACTAGAGACCACAGATATGAGAGTCTTGAGAAAGATTAGGGGTGTGAACAGATGGCATCAATGGCAATATCATATCAAAAACAAGGATATTAGGAAAGAACTTAATATTGTTAGCATCAAGGAATGTGTTAGCAGATAAAATCTCAGGTGGTATTGTCACTTAAACAGAATGGGAGAGGAAAGATTAGCAAAACTGTGTTCTCTGCCAGGTTGGCAGGAAAAAGACCCAGAGGAAAACCAAGATATTATTATTATTACATCACACCTCCAGGGAGTCCAAAGACTCATCGAGGGAGGGCATCCACTCCAGACTCCTCGTCTCACCACTCCACCAACCTTCATCATCTAACACTAACATCATGTACCCCCGACTACCACCACTAGTACTTTCACAGACAATCACAAACATTTATGCCCACAGCGGGATTTGAATCCACAGCCTTTTGGCTGGAGAGTGGATATGCTAACCACTCAGCCAACCAGATATAGGTGGATTGATACAGTAAAAAGTGCCTTTGAAGATAGAAATATAAGATCTGACAATGTTGATGCCTTGACAGGTAATAGATTGATTTGGAGGAAAATTGTAGATAGGAAGTTAGTAATGATGTAAATTTTTCATGTACTATTATATCCTGGATGCCCCTTGAGGATAAATGTCAGGAATTTGATGATGAACAGAATGTATTAAAAAGGCACTTAAGGTATTGAACTAAATTTTTAGGAAATGACAACGTAAACTAAATCATTAATTATAAAAACTTTAATAACTACAGTACCTATATTTCGCCAATGTTACATTGCCATCTTCAGGGATCACAAAATAATATGTGCACGTAGGTACTCACCCTAAGCAAAAGAAAGGCAAGTGAAGTCAGTCCTAGAGTCCTAAAAGGTGCCCCCTAATTAATGGGCTAAATTGGGTTGTCTTGGCCATTGGGCTGACGATCTTAGAATGTATACCTTCCAGATTTGGAGCAGTCTCATGCACCTAAATTTGTCGAGGTTTGGGTAAGTTTTTCAGATCTGAGGCTGATTCAAGGAATAATCTTTCGTACTTGTACTTGCTGCAGTGTAATAAAGTGGCCATCATCCAGCATTTTCTGCGGTGGGTGTATAATGCATGGTCAGGCAGTCCTGAGTGGCTGTATTGGTGGAACTGGATATAGTCCTTGTGTTCCGATATCCTGATATTGGCTGTCCTGCCTGTTTGGCTGTAGTAGGAGTTTGCAACTGCAAGGGACCTGGCATACTCCAGATAGGTCTAGGGGAAGTGGCTGGTCTCTGGTTGAGCAGATAAAGAGTCTTTCCCTTATCTTCTTTCATTCCATCCACCTCTTTTTTTTTTTTTTTTTTTTGGAACAATCTCCCCTTACTGTTTATCCTACTGAATACAACCTCTAACTCTTTAAGAAAATATCAATAAGCTACCTCTTTCTCCTTAATCACCTATTCACAGGACCTATAAAACACACAGCACTGTGGTTTTATAGGTCCTGTGAACTTTCATGTGTGGGGTCATCATAAAAAAATGGCAAGTTATATAGCCAAACTACAAAGCTGGGAAGTCCCATTGTATCATTTACTGAATGGGAAAGATATCAGTAATGGGAATCCTTGAAAAGTGCTTAAATCAGGTAGTATATATCCCCAGAGTTCAAATAACAAATAGGGTGGGAATGAAACAGATGTGCAACTTTATTAAGCAAGAAATTCATACTAAGAAGATGATGTGAAAAGAATATTGCATAAATAAGAGTGAGAGGAGTTATAAAATATATAAAACATTGGCCAGAAAAGTAATGAGTATTGTGCAGAAAACTAAATCGAAGTATGAAAAGAAATTGACTAAAGGCAATCCAAAAGAATTTTATCATTATGCTGCAAGTAACAGAAAGATGAATATGGAAGAATAACTTTACTGAATGCAGAGGGTACTCTTGTATCAGAAGCTATAAAGATTGTTAAATTAATAAGTGCTCACTTTGCTTAGATATGTTAACCAAGTGCATGTACCATGGTGCACAGGGCTATTACTATATTGGATGAAGAAAGAGGTGTATGAGAATAAGGCTGAAGAGCTGTTGATCATCTGGATAAGAATTTGGCAATAGGGACAGATGGAAAATCAACATGTTTGCTAAAGAAACATTCAACCAAACTGGCTAGGACTTTGACATGTTTGTATAACTTGAGTCTCAGCTCAGGAAAGATATCACAGGAATGGAAAGAATGTACAACAATTTCACTTTACAAATGGGTAGTGCAAAAACAAATGTGTCTCACTACCGACCTAGCAGGATCTTTGGTGTGGTGGTGAAGATTTTTGAGAAGTTGGTAAGAACTAGCATATAGAAATGGGTTGACAGATAAGCTACTATACTCTGCAAGGAATAGCATGGGTTTATTAAAGGGAGGTCATTCTTTAGCAATTTACTCATATTTTATAACTATGTTACAGCTGAGCTGAATAAAGGGAAAAGATACAACATGACACTGTTGGATTTTGCGAAGACATTTGATAGGATACTACATGAAAGACTGTTCCATAAATTAGAGAATATGGGTTTGGAATACAAACTTGGATATGTAGATAATAGACAGAGGTATCAAAAAGTGGTATATGGTGGCTGCAAATCTGACAGATTTTATTATCATAAAATATTAGTTAAACGACTTCAGCAACACATACAGCATGATTATAGATAGACAGAGAGCTTTTGTCCCTTTGGACGGCTGTGCCAAGAATATATATCTTCTTTCTTCTCTCTGATTCCACCTTAAGCCTCTATGTATGACATTGCTGGACCTCCAAAAGGCCTTTGATAGCATCTCCCTTCCTACTCTCCTTCGAGCGCTGTCTATTGCTGGATGTCCAGAACCCTTTCTTTCCAATGTTATGGAGCTATACTTGGGTAGCTCCATCACTATCACTACAGGGTCCCGTGCAACTTCTATTCCCGCAGTGCGGGGTGTTCGCCAGGGATCCTCTATCTCCCCTTTTCTTTAACTGCATCATACATGAGTTTCTTCATTCTCTTCCTAGCCATATAGGCTACTCTCTAGGCGCTTCTTCCTTTAATGCTATGGTCTTTGCGGATGATCTTATTCTCGTAGCCTCTACTAAGAAAGGCTTGCATGAACTCCTTGCCAGGCAGTTGACTTCTCTATTCGAGGCCTTTCTATTAATGTAGAGAAGTCCTGCTCTTTAGCTCTTGTCCCCTCTGGTCGTGACAAGAAGCGTAAGGTGGAGACTATAGAGTTATCCCTGCAAGGGAGGCCGTTGCATGCTTTGACCATCCTGGAAGAGTGGAGATACCTTGGTATCATGTTCACCCCAAAGGGAAGGTCTTCTGTCCCTTCTATCCTAGAAGCTGGGATCACTTCTTTGAGGAAAGTACCTCTCAAGCCCCAGCAAAGACTGTTTCTCCTTTCCTACAATCTCCTACCTCGCTTTTACCACAAGTTGGTGCTTGGTAGGACATATATCTCAGTACTGTCCTGAATGGACAGGGCTATCCGTTCAGCCGTGAGATCATGGCTCAGACTGCCACTTGACACTCCTACTGCAAGGGTGAAGGATGGTGGGCTTGGGGTTCCATCACTTAGATGGCTGATCTCACGCCTGTGGCTGTCAAGAATCGCGCAGTTAGAACTATCTTCTTCCCCCATCTGCAGAGAGGCTTTCTATGGCCCATTAATACAAGAAGACTTTAGGTGGACTAAAGGCTGGTCCCATTATCAAGGTACTTTAATTGAGTCAGCACCCGCAGAACACAAGAGGTGGGCATCTCTGTTGCACTGTTCTGTAGATGGTGCTCCTTTAAAAGAGTCATATCTGGTGCCTCAACAGCATGATTGGGTAAGGGATGGCACCAGACTCCTCCCTGGGTTCGAGTATATTGACCTTATCAGGACGAGGATCAATGCCCTGCCTACTTGAGCCCGCACAGCTCAATGGGGTAGTGACAACTCCAACTTTAGGGCTGGCTGCCACTACAGTGAGACATTGTCTCATAAAGTCCAGTGTTGCTTCTGCACCCATGGGGTCCGTGTGAGGGGGCATGATGCCATGGTCTCCGTTCTGAACAACCGCTTTAAGAACAAAAGTTGGGAGACTGCAGTGGAACCACATTATAGGACCTCTGCGGGTTTGCGTAAGCCAGACTTAGTGATTAAAAGAGATGGTGACATTTGGGTAGTTGATGCCCAGGTGGTGGGAACAGGGCATCCACTAGCCTATAGCCATAATGATAAAGTGAACTACTATAAAAATAACCATGGTCTAATTAGTAAGATTCGGGAGGAGCATGGGGCAACTCCGAGGTTTACCAGTGCCACCATCTCTTTACATGGCATATGGAGAGCAGATAGTTATAAGGACTTAAAACAGCTTGGGCTTACGCAAAAGGATATAAAAGTTCTTTCCTTGAGGACCCTAGGGACACTGGTGGCATGGCATTGCCACCAGAGAATGACTACAATGATAACTAGAACAGGTATAGGGTAAAACGCTTGTAAAGGCTTAGGCTTATATCAAGTCTGGACGTGATGTAAGGGTAGTACTGCCCATAACCAGTACAAAGATTAATAAAAAATAAAAAAATTTAAAAAAATGACCAGTGGTGTATCTCAGGGCTCAGTCCTTGGGCCACTGTTATTCAATCTATACATTAATGACATTAGGAAGTGTCTACCAGGAGATGTGCAATTGTTTGCTGATGATGTGAAGATAGAACAATCAGGAATTCTACTGACATTCAGTACTTGCAGAATGATTTGAATAGGATGGAAATCAGAGCAAATGATAATGGCTATTCAGTTCAATGTTAGTTATGCACTTTGGTGTGATGAAATTTCCAACAGCATATAATAATAATATTATTAGACTCATCGAGGGAGGCCATATACTACATGCACCAACTATCATACTTATTCTTGAATTCATTCACTGCTTGTACACACACCGCATCCAATGGCAATACATTCCAATCATGCACCACACTATGAGAAAAAAATGTAGTCCTCACTCCCTTTTTAGCAGCATTCATTCTCAGCTTCCATATTAGTAGAGTAATGCTATAAGAATGGATGATACTAGGGATCTTGGCATTATAGTGGATAGGAATTTGAAGTTCAACGGTCATCCAATCAGTTTTTGCTATAGCAAAAGCTAATTGGATGTTTGTACAAATACCACAGAGGATAATGGCAATGTTGAAGTGAACCTTGACATGTAAGGATAAGGAATTCATTTTGCCTCTTTACAAGGCCTTGATAAGACAGCACCTGGACCTATGTACAGATTTGGTCTCTGGATTCCCAGAGGATACAGAAGCAGAGGAAAGGATGCAAGGGTGTAAATTTTGAGGAGAGATTAAGAGTATGTGGTCACAGATTCTAGTTAACAGGAGAAAGAGGGTCGATTGGATAGAGGCCTATGTACTTCTGAATGGGTGTGATTGGATATTGTCTGAAAAATATTTCCATTATATAGAATGCGGTGAGAGAGCATGTGGGCATCCATAGAAGTTAAGTTTGTTAACAGTTAAGGAAGGAGTAAGACCTAGATTTTTCTCTCATAGAGCAGTGTGTGAGTGGAACTGCCTCTTGAAGTGGTGAGTGCATCTAATGTGAATGAGTTTAAGGAAAGGTATGACAGCTGGTTTGGGCAACGTATAACCTCCCTTAATGAGTCTGAGGTCAAAGATAATAATAATTTACTTGATATCGGTTCCCTTAAAAAACATTTCTTTATTTAAATTCACTGAGTCCTTTTGTGGTGAACATAATAAAAGGAATGTTGCACTGAGAAAGTCTACACAATCTCTTGTAAGCAAAGTGATTTTTCTCTAACTTTCACTTCATTTTATTACAACTGATTTTTTAGTAATGTTAATTCAACATTTAAATAAGAGGTTTTCCCTACAACATATCAAGTAGTAAACAAATAGCAACAGAATGAAAGAGGAGAGGTTAGTTTGGTGGTTGTGAAGCAGAACTGATTGGATGCTTGTGTAGCTGTTGCTTATATTTTTATAGGATTGGAAAGATTATAAGATTAAGATTTTATAAGATTAAGAAGGAAAAAAAAAAGCAAAGGAAGATTGATGCCAGTAGAGCGGAACAGAACCCATGCAGAGCATCCAAGATGAACAGTTAGTACTTTACATTTTGTTTTAATAATTCAGTCAATTTTTAACATTTTCCCCCTCAAAATATGACCCCTTTAAAGTGTAATTTTTTTATTTAAAACAAAAGCCATCTTGTTTACAGCTAAAACAGAAAAAAAAAAAAAAAAATATATATATATATATATATATATATATAACTAATGTTTACAACAGATGGCTGAACACTTTTTCCAGTTCTCAACATGCACCACTCCAAAGTAGGGCTAACAATGGTAGCTTGCACTCTGGCACATTCAGTAATACCTTCATTAGAAATGTCAATTTCCTAGAAAACAAATACAGGTATTATCCTTCGATTAATGCGGTTAATTAATCCCTCGATGTTACCACGTATATCAAAATCGTGTTAATCAAATATAATAATCAATGGTAAAAATTACAATTTGTCCATGATCGATTACTGTATTAATGATTAGATTTATATGGTACTCTTTTAGGAAAGATAAAAAACGAAGAAAAGTAAAGGAAAGAAAATGTTTAATGAATACTTGTACCTACGTTAGTTACAATTTTTTTATCAAAAAAAGTTATCAGGAGTCGTTAGAACAGTTTTAGTTTTTTTCTTATCAGCATAAATTCTACGATAAGCAAAATGACTCTCTAGACCTCGGCAAAGAAGTGTTCTTCAATTCACATCTGAATCTGTATCCATTACTTGCTTCTTAAGCAATTCTAAAATGTGAAATATTCCATCCAGTTCTTTGATTGTTATCTCCTTTGGAACTTCATCTTTACATTTCATTTGTTCGGTGTCTTCATATGTACGTTGTTGTTCAATTTCAAGAAGATCGTTGTCGCTGAAATCTTTTGAGTTTGAATCCAATAATTCTCTAACATCTTCTGCATCAAAACCAAAGTCTTCACCAATTGGAACGATTTCTTCAACCACGTTGTTCACAGGATTTTGAGAACCACCTAAGTCATTAGCACATTCTGGCAAAAGGTTTTTCCAAACAGCTCTCATGCAGCTAAAAGACACTTGCTCCTAAGAATCATGAATGTTTTCAATTGCATGTTTAATGTTAAAAATTTTTTAAAAATTCTTGTAGCTTAATCGCATTTTCTCCTGTTGTTGTTTCTACAGCCTTTAAGAATGTCTTTTTAAGAAAATAGGCTTTGAAAGTTGCATTGAAACCCATATCCATGGGTTGTAGCAATGATGTCATACTTGGTAGAAAAAATAAAATTTTCACATCACACAGATCATTAAGAGAATTTGGATGACCAGGTGCATTATCTAAATGCAAAGTTCTGCTGTGTTTTTTATGGAGGAATGACGTCATCCGCTTACGACTTTCTTTCTCTCGGCCAGGAAACATCCTAGAGGCTTGCATGTTTTTGAGAGGTAATTTTAAAGGTGCGTTAATCAAAACTCTTGCCACATATATCAAGAGATTGTCGCAATTACTTTCGCTGCATTAATCAAATCCCACATTAAGCAAAACTGCATTAAGCAAGGGATAACTGTGCTGTTTTGCTTATAAATGTATTAGAATGATATATTAGTTATATAATCTCAGAGTGACACATTGCTTTAAAGTTTCATGTATAGAAAGAAATTCATCTACCTTTATCCCCACCTTGAAATGGTAAGGAGGCTTGCATGCACCAATGACTTCAATGCCTGCAGTAGCTAAACTACCAGAATGCATTTCTAACTGAGATTGAGAGAGAGTCCCTGATTCTCCATACTGTTTGGAACGAGTCTGGTTACAGTTCGCCCACCAATTAGAGACCCTTCGACACTTCTGTGCATGTCCCAAAAAGGAGAATCCATTCCGATAATAGGGTAATCAATCTGTCTTTTGGGATGAGTTTGTTTATTATTACAGGTCAGAAAATTTAGCTTTTCTTTTACGAACATTGTAGTTTTTAAAGTGTAACTATTTTGCTTGTATAACAGTTGGAAAAATGTACGTAGAGTATTAACAAAATTAAAAAAAGGTATAGCATAAAACAAAAATTTAACGAAATTTATTTTTAAGAAAGTTTTCTATAATATAAAAATAATTATACAGAAAAACAGAAATTTTTTTCAAATGAACTTAGATATTCTAAACTTACAGTTGAGAGAAAACTGAGACACTTTAATGTCCTAAATCAATTAATTGTAATTAATTGATTAAACTAAATTTATTATAGTCTGACCAAGTGAAAAATAAACTTTCAACATCTTTCTAAATCCAGAGTAATTTAATAAAAAGGTGGCACACCGTTTGGCAGCTCCTATAGGAGGTGACCTTGTTAATGCTTTTGCCTTGGTATCTCCACTTGGGCCTGGCTCCCACTAAAGAGACCTCAACAAAGGTCGAAACTAGTCTGGGTGGTGGCCCTTCCCTTAATGCATAACATTATACATATCCGCAAGGAGATATGTTTTGCATTATGGGATATGGGAGATACTGAGATAGGAGTGTTGGTAGCTTGCTCCACCTTTACAAGGTGTTGTACCACTTTATCCCAGTCCTGAAGATACTTTCAGGAGCAAACTTTGTTTGCACACACTTGGATAAAGGATTAAACTAAATTTATTATAGTCTGACCAAGTGAAAAATAAACTTTCAATATTTAGATGATTGGATCAAGATATTAGAACACCAAGGAGAAGTGTATTTTATTTTTATTTTTTTCTCTTATTCAAAATATAAATGAGATCTAATTATAAATGCAATCAGTTTTCAATGTTTGTTTGTGACTATTTTGGGCATTAATATATACAAAAAGGAAGATGATTTCAATGAAAACCAGTTCTCTTATATAGCCTTGGCACACTTCTTGGAGAACCAAGATTTATATAAAGGAGAAGATTTTAAAGTGGAATGGGAATAAATATTGCATCCTTCATGCATTCAGTGAAAATGTTTTGATCATAAAACTAATCATAATAATCCAACTAAGCAAATGAGGCACAGAAAGCCCAATGTTCATCCCAAATGACATTCTTATAATGCCATACAACACATGGATGAGAGCAACTAGGTGAATGTTGCTCTATTATTATTATTATTATCAACAAATCTCCATGGAGTCAAGAGACTCATCATGGGAAGTCCCACTCTCACATTCACAGCTCATCATACCTCAACTTAAATGCATTCACTGTCCCAGCACTCACCATATTCTCAGGCAATGCATTCCAATCACCCACCACTCTCCTTACAAAAAACCTCTCCTCTCTGTTCATACCCACCTTATACAGCTTCCAGGGATGGCCTCTCATTCTCCCCCACCTGCAGATATTCTAAGAAAAATCTCATCCATACTAACTAGTGATTACTCCTATCAACTTATACGTCTCAATCATGTCTCCCCTCTTCCTTCTATCCCCTAGGCTCTGTAATCTGCATTCTCTCAATCTGTCCTCATATTCCACATTTCAGAGACCAGAAACCAACTTGGACTCTCTCTTCAGCATCTCATCATCCTTTTGAAAACCTGGCAACCAAATCTGTGCACAGTAATCCATATGCGGCCTAATCCAGATTTTGTACAATAGAATCAAAACATCCTTACTTCTAAATGTCAGTGTTCTCTGCATAATTCCCGTAATCTGCTGCATTGTCCTCATAATTTTAGCAAAACGTTCCACAAAATTTAATGTCCCTATCCACCAAAATATCCCCACTAATCCTATACTCTGCATCCCATCTTTGCTTCCCAAATTTTAAAAATTTACACTTTGCAACATTAAACAGTATCCCTACACACTTGCCCATTCAGAGAGTCTATTTAGGTCCTCTTGCAAAGTTTTATCTGCTCTACTTCTCCTAACTCTCCCCAACTTTGCATCATCTACAAACAACTGTATATCATTTAAGTCCTTTCCAATGTCATTCACACACAAATTAAACAACAACAATGGCCCCAAAACAGATTCCTGGGGCATACCACCAGTGACTTTCCTCTTCTTGGATATCACTCCCCCATACACAACCTGTTGATACCTATCACACAGCCAATCTCCAATTCAAAGCACTAATCTACTATCCAAGCTCTATGGAAGAAGCTGTGATCTGCATTATGCACAGGACAAAACATCAAGTGTATGTGTATCGAGAAGGATCACTAGTGAAGAAGAAATCAAGAATGTCTGGAGACTGGTTAGGTATTCTGGTAGGCATGTGAGCAATTTATGCAAGCTCACTGGTGATAGAAATTTACCAGGATCTCTACCTGCTTGATCTGTACAGATGGAAAAGAAAAGCCAAAATCTTCAAAGAAGATCTTACTATTAAGATAGCTAGACTGAAGAAAATCAACATTTAAAAGAATTCATAAGTTCAGAATAGTTGGTATCACAAGAAGAATGATAGAGACAACCAATAAATCTGTCAGAATGGGCTGAGACAATTTTAGCTACAAGACCAAAATCAGATTTTAAGTTGCAAACTCTATCATGGTATGTCCAAGTGAACATATGCACAAATACCACCTCAAGATGAAAAGAACCAAAGAAAATGTAATTGAGAACAACATAGGTGAGCAGTGTTTAAAGTATGGGAGGTTTTCTAAGGTGGAGGTGGAAATTAATGTCGCTGATGTAATTAAGACCATATATATTTGTGATGTGAAGGCTTTGGTTATCTACATGCACACTATTTCTCTTTTCTTGCCTTTTTATAGTTACTGTTTTTAGTTAAGTTGAAATTTGGAGAGACATGGAATTTATAGTAATAGATTCCTTACTAAGCTCTATACAAAGAGAATTTACCCAACCCTCAGCGAATTGAGGCTTCAGCAGTCCCCCATCTACGTTCCCCTATTCAAACTGAAGTCAGGGTGACCACCATTAGTACTTTCATACTAGATCTGGTACTTTTTTTTTTATAAATTTTTAGTGTTCTAATACATTCGCCAACATCTAGTACTTTCTTCCTTCCAAATAATAACAACAACAACAACATGAGAGTTAGACATATGAGTTTAATATTTTTCTATTCTCCCACCTCCCCATATGTCATATTCAGTGACACAAGCATGATTTCTCTTTTTGTCCCCCCCCACTGTTCCCGAACATTCTCTCCCCCCCCCCCCCCCAATCCCATACTAACACAATACGACTGCCATTAGCCAATGAAAATATATTCTTTGCTATCCAAACACTTCTTGCATGTTATAAGATCATTACAACAATGAAAACAAGTGGAAAAGTAAATATTTTAATATGAGTAACCACCTTTTATTGATGCACAGTGTAATTTGAACCCCATTGAAAGATAAATCCAGCTGACAGTGGTCAGTTTTTAGACATAGAAAATGTGTATATAGGGGCATTATGAAGAGCTTGATAGAGAATGGCAACTATAGAAGACTGTAGAAGCATTGAAAAAAGTCAGGAATTTATGGTTTTTTTGGAATAAAGTTTTTGAAATGAAAAATGCTGTACAAACTCCTTGATGAATGGACTGCTTTTGACAAAAGAAAAATTGAAACATTCATCAGCTACAGATTTCACTATTTCTGAAGAGTTAATTTAGCAAAATCTGCTAAAAATAATGAATAAATACTTCCAGCATTTCTCTTGTGAGTGGGAACCTCGGTATATGTAAATAGCATATTAAATAACAGAAAATTTAATGTCACATTATTTTAAACACTAAATTGAGATTAAAATTATATAGTAAATTAATACACATGTTAAGTGCTAGTTACAATTGGGACTTCTATTATGATTGACAACTGCTGCTCTTGGACTCATAGATGACTACAGTAAGGTGTGTTTTGGTTTTTTTGTTTTCATATTTATCATACATGTGTTAATTTAACAGTTTTACATTGAGTTCATCTATGATAATAAGGTAGTAATATCGTGAAATGCCCTAAATATAGTGAAACAGAAACAAATAAAAATTTAGTACTTTTTTTTTTTTTTTCAGATTTAGTACCTTTTTCCTGCATAAGTTGGTACTAAATATTTTTGCTGGGTAGTCACCCTGACTCAAGTACACCTGGAAACAACCAAATTAAAGGGAATCAGGTTCAGTTCGGTGCACTATCTACCAGTCAGTCTGCAAAACAACCATTTTAAAGCTACATCCTTAACAATGTTTCTAGAAAAGTATTATTTTAATACAGGATAAACGTACCTTTAGATTATCTGCAGGCTATTGTTTATTTTTCCTCACAAATTAATACAACTGCTAAAAGCAAACTAAACATTAGACGCCCAAATCAAATTTCGGAGGAATTGATCAATGCGCGCTTCATACACCTAGCGACATCACTAACAAATAATTCAAATTTAGAGCTTTAAAGCCTCTTGCTAGATTATAATTATACCTGGTACTTTCAAAAAGAAACAACTTGATATAGAAAAATTTATTAATTATTTTTTTTTGGCAAAACATACCACATAAGTAAGCTATAAATGAATAACACGATCAGTTATTTAGCAGTCAATTAAGTTCACATAACATAATAATAATAATTATTCCCTCGATGAGTCTTTTGACTCTCTGGAGGTTTCACATAATAATTTCCGAAATTGAATATATTACCCCTCCCTTCCCGTTTTTCGAAAATATTGAAGCGCCATGTGCGTAACTACTGTCAAAATCTTTTCTCTAACAAACGAGGAATGAGATTCCTTCTTTAAAATAGCGCAATAATGGCAACCGTCTGCCTAAGTTTATTTTTTAGTTTATTTGTCAGTTTCATTCAGCAGTTGTTTTCCACATCATATTAAATATATAGTCTGGTGCCAACTTTAACTACGGTACTTCAAGGAAGAAAGGGAGAATTGGCTTGGGTTTATTTGAATTTAAAGCCAAAGAAACTCAAGCTATGAGGCCAGTGTATTATGTAAATTGCATTTGTTCTAATAGCCAGTTTACTTGCTTTGCTGAGGAAAAATGTGAATTTCGGGGAGGAAAACCATGTTATCCTGTATCAGACCGGAAAAACTCATCTTCAGTGAAAAAGCATCGATAAAGGTTCTTCGCATCCCTAGACGAGATTCAGAAAGGTTGGAAGAACGAAGAACTGAAATTTATGGAACAACTGAGTGATAATTCCTTAAGCGCGCGCAAACACACAAGAAAAAGAAAAAGAACGCCATTTATTCAACTTGTATTTATATTTTATCGGTCTTTTATTCACTGAAATGTGTAATCGAAGCCGTTGAGCCTTATTTAATTTTTGAGGACTGGTGGATAGGCAATTACAGATACCTTTCCCAAGGATATGAATGGTTTTTAATAAGCATCCGTGGAGGAGAGTATGGCTAACGACTGCTGCCATCTCGTAGTCTCTAACCTTACCACAATATAGATTATTATTATTATTATTATTATTATTATTATTCCTGACACCTCCAAGGAGTCCAAAGACTCATCGCGGGAGGACACCTACAACTTTCTCAACTGATACAACTGTCTCAACCACTACACCGAACCTCTACTACAAATTATCTCCATCAACGACATCTACCGCCCACCTCCACCTCAATTAGTATTCTATGTCTGTAAATTGCGTGTGTTCTGAAGGGCCGATATGTCTGTATGCGGGATGAAAAACCCGAATTTCTGGGAGAAAAAACCCTGCTACCTCCGTATGAGATCGACTAACTCACCTTCGATTGAAAATCGTCCAGATAAAGATTTCTCCCGTCGCGACGAGAATCGAACTTAGGCCTGTTCCAATTGAAGGGCGCAATGTACCGCTGTTCTTCCAATTGCGCTACGGAAGCGCTTAAAAAAAAAAAAAAAACTTTCCAAAGGCATTAATCATCGCATATCACGATCGATTCCTCACCTCCACCCTCAATAATCCCAAGAGAAAATACAACAGTTAAACTCGCAAAAAGATGTGATCTGCTCGCAGCCAGTGAACTATTCATTATTGTCTGAAACAACAGCGTTCTCTAGTTGATTTTCCTTTTCCTGTTTCCAGCCAACTGGGCAGTCTGGTTGGATGGGGGCAGGCGCATTGGTCATAATGCTTTGAATCATGAGTAGTATATTGTTGATTTTATCCATAAATGAAGATCAACAAACAAAGATTTGCAGACTTAGGTAAAAGACAATAAGATAATGTAATTTCTTATCAAGCATTACTTTTTTTGATCAAGCGAAATTAACACCTAAAAATTACATTCTATTTGCTACATCAACCGTCATGGTAATTTGATAATATTGTGATACACCATTATGTGTGTATTTCTGGTTTAATTCGCCAGAGAAGACAATTTGTTGGTTAACTACCAATTTGTTATAAATGTAACAAATATGGTGAAAATCAGCAATAAAAACAAAAACTATGAAAATAGGCAGGAGTATAGAAAACATCAAGATAGTCTGTTGCCGCAGTATGACAGAGTAGAGTTGAGAAGGAATGCCATAATTGCGAATGACTCTATGCATAGGTTATGCAGGAGGAGTGTTGAGTAAGTTCGACGGACGAAACGACTTATACAAGAAGGATGGTTTGCATCTGGATGGATTTGGTGTTTGGAGACTGGAAAAATTGTTGCTGAATAAAGTGAAAGTGGATGTATAGAATCAGGGAAAGTAGAGCTTTTAGGGAGGGTGAGAAGCTGTTAAGTGGATATGCAGACATCAGTGAGGCAGTTTAGTGTAAGAACGTGTATAATATGCCTGAGTTAGAAACAACGATAACAAACTAAAATGGGGAAGTTAGTATAAGGTGTCAAAATAGGGGTGGGGCAAGGGGACTTCTGCACTTTATGTACACTAATGCCAGGATTATTCGGAATAAGAAGGAAGTTTTGGTCTTGGATAGTTCTTTCTGGCCACAGGTTATTGGCATTAGTGAGACATAGCTAACAGAATATGATATAGTTAGTGGGATAGAATGTGGGGTATAGTTTGTTCAGGAAAGATGGAGAGAAAAGAATGGGGGAGGAGTGTTATTAATGATAACTTCTGAACTGCCACCAAAGAGAATAGAAGTTCAATTTCTGGATAGTGAAAATAGCATTTGAGATATCTGGTGTGAGATTGAGGTCTGCAGAACAAAATTAACAGTTGGGTACTGCTATAGATCAGGCGATGGAATAGATGATGGAGATGGTATACATAGGCAAATAGACTCAATGAGTGGAGGACAAGTAATTATCATTGGGGATTTCAACTATGGTAACACTGATTAAAGGGAGGAGGGAACCAATGGGAGGAAGGAAATGAATTTTACAGTTACTAAGGGATAACTACCTGAGACAGCATATAATGGAATATACTAGAGGTTTGAGAGTGCTTGACCTATAATTGCATCTGAGAAATTGACTATTATGAATATGACCATATTGCCACCAACTGGTGGGAGTGATCATAAGGTCTTGACCTGGGAAGTGGCTAAATGTGTGGAATTTTCAATTAAGACAGGGTGCATGTGGAATTACACGGCTGGTAAGTATGACAAGCTTAAGAGATTGCTTGATTCAGTGTCATGGCATGTTAAACTGCAAGGGCTGGATGTTGAGTGTGTGGGAAATGGTTAACGAGCGTTTTAGGGAGGAAATGGCTGACTGCATACCTAGACTCCAGAGAGTAAAACAAGTGGGAGTTAAATGGATGAATAACACCATTAAGGTTGAGCTGCAAAAAAAGAAATAATTGTAGATGAAATTTAAGGAAAAAGGTTACCTGCAGGCACACGAACAGTAATAGCACAGGTAAGAAAGATAACTAGTGTGGTCAAAAGCAAAAGCAGATTATGAAAGGAAATTAGCAATGCAAGCTAAAGTGAATTCCAAACAGTTCTCTCGATATTAAAAAAAAAAAAAAATTAGCTAACGCCTTTTTATTCCCGTATACGGGAGTAGGCGAGGCCATTTAGCCCTATCTAACTTTTGGAGACTGAGTGGGCAGTTCAATCTCCACTGGTACCAATCGGAGATAGATGGCCCAAGGCTATCACTAATTAAGCGGTACACAGTGAAGAGAGACGGCTCAAATGTGCCGCCATCTCGTGGTCCCTAACCTTAACAGAATATATTTAATCTCTGAAAATAATGTGGGTTCTACGGCCGATTTTCTTGAGTTTACGGGACGAAAAACCCGAGTTTCCGGGAGGAAAAACCCGCTTGCCCGTGCCAGAGATCGACTAACTCGGGAACCGGTCGAAAAAAGGCTTAGAAAAATTTCCTCTAGTCGGCGACTAGATTTGAACCACCAAACCCTTTCTTCGTGCGGTCAAGCGCTGTAATGCTGCAAGTAAAAGAAAAAATTTATACAGCAAAATAATTCTAAGGAATGCCGATGGCAGGGAGGCAATTGAATCAGCTGAAACAGTAGAATTACTAAGTGAACACTTTGCAAGAGTAAATCATCTAGGCTGTGGCATTGCAGGAATGAGAGAACGAATGGCTGATACAGGAATTAAAGTGAATGAAATGGAAGTGAATAGTATATTACAGAACCTTCATGTAAATACATCTGTGGGATTGGATGGTATACCAGCTTGAGTCTTACGTGAAGCGGCAAAGGAAGTGTCAGTTCCTTGATCATATTTGTTAAGTCTCAGCTCTGGGTTAGTCCCGAGGGGGTGGAAAGAGAGGAAAATAGTTCCATTGCAGAAAGGAGGTTCAAGAATGCTGTTGCAAATTACCGACTGATCAGCATATCAGGAATCGTTGTCAAGGATTTGGAGATATTAGTAAAGGGCAAAATACAGGAATGGATAGATGAAAATGGATATGAAGGACACTTCATATCCATTTTCATCACTGTATGAAGGACAGCATGGTTTTGTAAAGGATAGATCATGCCTCAGTGACTTGCTCACTATTTTATAATACAGTGATGGCTGAACTGGATAAGGGTAATGGATTTACAGTGATACTGCTGGACTTTGCTAAGGCCTTTTACAGGATACCACATGGAATTCTAATCAGTAAACTGCAGACATGGGGATAGATATAGGGTTGGTGAGATGGATAGGAGGTTGGTTGATGGGGAGATATCAGAGAATAGTTTTTTCAGGAGTGGAGTCCAAAAGAAGGCCTGTTACTAGTGGTGTGCCACAGGGTTCTATTCTTGGACCACTGCTATTTAATTTGTTCATTAATGATATAGGAAAGGATCTGAGAGGAACTGTTCATTTATTTGCTAATGATGCAAAGTTGGGTAGAGAAATAGTGAATGACATGATGTCACAATTTTGCAGGATGATTTGGACATTGGCAGTCTGGGCTAATGAGAATGGATGTCAATATAATGTAGCAAAGTGTACGGTTATGCATTTTGGGGTGAAAAAAATAGCAGCAGCATATCACATTGGCAGAATTCTAATCCAGGAGGTTGACGAAGTCAGATATTTGGGTGTGTTGGTGGAGAGGGAGTTGAAGTTTTGCGGCCACATAGCAAAATTGGCTAAAACAGCTTATCAGATCACTTGGTTACTGAAGAATACTTTGACGAGCAGAGATAAGCAAGTTATTGTTCCTCTTTATCAAGCCTTGATAAGACCCCATCCTGACTACTGTGCCAAGATCTGGGCCCTGGGTTTCTTCTTGATGAGGAGGAGATTGAGAGGATCCAGATGCTAGTGACCAAGATGATAGCTGGTCTATTACAAGAACAGGTTGAAGATCTTTGGTTTACAGAAATTGGTTGATAGGCTGAAAAGGGATGATATGATTGAGACACTGAAATTAGTGAAGAGTTTTTACAAGATTAATTCAGAGGAAATTTTTCAGAAGGTCAGGTGATGGGACAACTAGGGACTGTGAAATTCGATGCAGTAGGATTTTTCCTCTTTTTGCATGGCTTTTACAGAGATCGCAACTCGTAAACAAGCTAAACAATTTTTGTATTAACATTGTAAATATTATAAAAGCCCATGTATTTAACTCCAAGAAATTTTCATACAAGTTTGTGTAAAACAGTAAATGTTTAGATTTTAAGATTCAAGGGCAAAGCCTTAGAAATCGGCATAGTATTTATGTAGGAATAGTATGCAATGTAAGTAATTTTGGACATGCTCAGGACCTGACAGATACCAGATGCAAGGAAAAGGCGGTTTAGTTCTGAAGCAGTTCTGCTTTTTGAAAATGATTATGTGTTTGTATCCCATTAGAACTAAAAGTGAACATCAAAGTGAAGGTCAAGGTCGTTTGCGCGGGAATGTTCGGGGGCCTCGACCCTCAGTTTAGGGTACCGTGAAATCGTAAAAAGGAGGTCATCTAAGAAAAAGAAGGGAAGAGAGGAGGAAAAGAAGAGAAGAGAGAGAGAGCTTGAGATCCAGTCCATTCGCCGTGCGTCGTCGGCCCGTTGAAGCAGCGAGGAATAGTCACGGGATCCGTGAAGCCACCGAAGCAGAAGACAAGCAGGACCAGCATGCATTGACAGTAGGACTGTCTGCTAAGTTCCTCGAACGTCGTACCCCTTCGGTCGATTCAGTAACACCGGTAAAATTGTGCTTCAAGCCTCGGGAGTCATCCACGTGAGTCGACGGAATCTTTGCGTGCATTTCAAAACCTGAAACGGATAGAAACCAAAGGAACCTACGAAACCTTCTATGTTTCTAGGAACCTAGGAACGGGTGTAAAGTAACGTTAAAGAAGATATGTGAGTACAGCAGTTTGTGGGGATTGCTTAAGATATGTGAAATTGTCCAAGAGTCCACGGGACATTTATTGTGCTTAATATTGTTTATACTTCAGGACTGGAAAATTAATCTAAGAATAAATTGTTCACTAATATAGTTGGAAATACTTGTTACAAATTATAAAGCATGATAATCCTAGAAATCAGAAGCGCTGATAGTTTTCTTTGAGTGTCAATATAGTATGTTGCATGACTCTGTGCATATACTAATGTTTAATTGCTGAAATTTTATGTTTAGAGTAATGTTGAGAGAGAACCCCTTTTTAATGTATGATATAATATAATTGCAGTTTAGTTTAAATAAACATGTTTGTTTTGTTTATAAAGTGTGCCACCTGATCTTTATGCAATGCTGTTTCCAAATAAATACCGGATTAGAAATACTTAACTATTAGCCGCGACTGTTTAATTAAGCTTTAGGATAGTTTCAGAAGATACTCTACTGGAAGTATAATTATATCTAATACCATTAGGAGAATACTGGTGGCGCAGTCGATAAAATCTAAATAAACTTCCAGAATTCTCTTGGTATCGGAAAGTTACTAATGCGTAGAGTAGAGTTAATAAAGGATATAGAAGGATAAAGTAAGAGAAACATAGAAGATGGAGAAAGTAAAGATAACGTAGTAGAGTAGAAAAATTAATATAAGTAGTAGAGGATAAAGAGTAGAGGATAATAATAATAATATAATAGAGAACTGTTAATAGAGAAGATATATTACAATATACATTAATAGAAAGATATTACAAAGGCGAGATGCAGCAGTAGAGAAAATATTACAGAGCTATTCATGGAAACTGAGCAAGAGTGTAGTTAGCAAGGGTGTTAGAACTAGGTTTTTAACAGGAGAGTGGTGAATGAATGGAATAAGCTGCCAGAGTTTGTTATAAGTGCCATGACTGTAAATGAGTTCAAAGCAAAGTATGATAGATACTGTGCGAATGCCGAATAGTTGTTCTTGATATGATGTTTAGGGCCTACCTCGATGAGTCCTTGGAGTTACACGTAATAATAATAATAATAATTTTTTTTTTTTTTAAAACATTTTATTATGTCTCAGTATAAGTTACATACAATAATAATATTTACAGTATTTACAATAAGGATTATACAGAATTTTTTTTTTTTTTGTATGTGTAGCTCAGTGGATGTGGCGTTTGCACACCATCGCGCTAGGCCGCACGAAGGAAGTCTTGGTTTCGAGTCTAGTCGGCGACTAGAGGAAATTTTTCTAAACCTTTTTTCGACCGGATCCCGAGTTAGTCGATCTCTGGCACGGGCAAGCAGGTTTTTTCTCCTGGAAACTCGGGTTTTTCGTCCTGTAAACTCAAGAAAATCGACCGTAGAACCCACATTATTTCAGACATTAAAATATATTGTGTTAGGGTTAGAGACCACGAGATGGCGGCACATTTGAGCCGTCTCTCTTCACTGCGTACCGCTTAATTAGTGATAGCCTTGGGCCATCTGTCTCTGATTGGGTACCAGTGGAGATTGAACTGCCCACTCAGTCTCCAAAAAGTTAGATAGGGCTAAATGGCCTCGCCTACTCCCGTATATACGGGAATAAAAAGGCGTTAGCTGATTTTTTTTTTTTTGTATGTCTCAGATGAATTGCATACATAGTTGCTGTAGTAATTATATATATATAATATTTATAACGCATTACAAGTGTGTATAACAGATACTTGCAACTTAGTAATTTTCTTCCTCGAAGCTTAGCAGAGCTTATCTGAGGAAGATAATAGATGACAGAGGGTGGTGGTTTCATGGTTGTGTTCCTATACTGGTCACAAGCCAGGTGTTGATTTTACTGTTTGTTGGTACGTGCTTGAAAGACTTCGACTGCTATTACAGTTTTGTGCAAATAGGGTTGGATTTAGACATGGTGTGTTTGTTTCTTTGTGTTCTTGTAGTGATAGTTTTTGAGAGGGGGGGATTGTCATAGGTGTGTGTGTGTATGTGTGGTGGGGGAGAGAGAAACAGGAATTGCTCTAATTTTCATTCTCGCTATAATATTTATATAGTGCCTGTTTCAGCTCTCTGTATGTTCCTAGGTTTCTGTTGTCGAACGGCAGTTTGTTTATCATGTCAGGTACGTAGAAGTTTCGGGTGGCCTTGCCGTGGTGATTGTTGTACTTATATGTTATGTAGTTTGTTGACTGTGGTCTTGTTATTTGATATGTTGTTCTGGTTACTCTATATGTTGGGCTGTAGTAGTGTTTTAACATGACTGTGTAGTGGCGTAAGTGTTTCACCTTAAATATTTTGTGTTTTGTCCGTGGTTCCTGCATAAGAGTGGGTTGTTCCCAGAATATCAGTTTTATCATTTTATCTTGCAACCATTGTAGCCTGTTAAGTCTGTAGTCTGCGCAGACTACAGACTTAACATACTTAACATAATAATAATAATAATAATAATAATAATAATAATAATAATAATAATAATAATAATAATAATAATAATAATAATAATAATAATAATAATAATAATAAGAGAAATTAGCCAACGTTTGACAGTATTCAAACAAATTTAAAGTTCTGTCTATCAAAATCCGACCTTTTCAGGTCACTACATCCACAATTCTTTTGCTCATCATCCTTCTCAAAAATTTGGCATCATGAAATCACTGGTAACCATAGCACATAGATTTTACTCCTCTGAGGAATCTCTCAAACAAGAATTGGAAATAATCAAAAACACAGCCATTCTAAATGAATAAAATTCTAAAGTTACTCAAAAAATCATCAGCCACTTCTCCACACATCAACCTAGACAAGAACAAGCCCATAGGATTCCCATACCTTATGTCAAAGGCATCTCAGAGCTACGCTCAAAAATTATGAAAAAATACAATCTTGCTGCGACCTACAAACCCATCAACCAGATCTACAACTTGTTACCTTCGCCTAAAGACAAACTCCCACCTCTGTTACTACCTGGCGTGTACGAGGTACCATGCTCTTGTAAACTGTCGTACTATGGGCAGACAGGTATTTTAGTCATATAGTCATGAATTCTCCACAGGTTTCTTTATATAATCAAAAAATTTAAAGTTATCTGAGAGTCGAGTTAGAAATAAAGCATATGGAGACTTCATCAGAGATTAGAGAACACTGATCCGAAGTGTATGAGAAAAATTAAGGGTCTAATCCTGTGTTTCCCAACGTTTTTTGGATCATGCCCCCACCTCAACGCCTCAAAAATATTGATGTACCCTTCGCCTACAATGGTGAGTTTTTTGAGTATATCAGTAATGAGTGAAGAATGCAACATCATTTTCTAATTTCCCCCCCAAATATTCAAATTTACCCCCCTGTGGGGCGTACACCCGACGTTAAGAAACACTGGTCTAAACAAATGCTATCAATGGCAGAATCATATTATAAATGATGATTGTTAGCATTCAAGAATATGTGCGCAATGCAAATCTAATGTATTATGGTTATGTAAACAGAATGGAAGAGGAAAGATCATCAAACTAGATGTTTGATGACAGATAGTAGAAAACTGATCAGGGAAACATCAAGATCTTGATAAATTAATTCAGTCATAAGCGCCCTAGAAGACTGAAATATTAGATATAATAATATCAGAGTGCTGATAAATAACAGACTAATTTGACATAAAATTATTGATCAATTAGTCATAGTGTAAGCACAAACATATATATAATACTGTCATAAGTAACCTGTACATCTCTTGCTGGTACATATTAGGAAACTGATGTTTATAGTAATACACAATTCTGCTACTGAATTATTGAAAATGTGATTTCTATACTGATTTAGCTCTTAATATTTTCAAGGTTAAGTTATCACTGAGCGCATTTCAATAGAGGAAGGAAACCAGTCCAGGTCGTAACTCTTCCCATAATTCATGGCATACACGTTCCCAAAGAAGTGTCTATTGTACATTATGGGATAATGATGCAATTTGATGTTCAGTGAACAATCTCCAAATGCATGTGACCAAGTCATTACATCAAGTGCAAATATTCGTTTGTTTCTCACCCTCGGGTCAAGGATAAAGATATGAATATAATTTCTCGTCTTGTATAATTTAGATAAATTTCATTGCTTAGAGTGTGAAACCACAATCTAAACTTCTGCATATAGTTCTATGCATGGCCTCTGGAACAGTTATTGGAGTATCAGTCCCTTAGTTCACCCAGGTGTAATGCTAATTTATATTTAGCATGCAGCCCTTATGTTAGAACATCTCTCTCTCTCTCTCTCTGGGTAGTACAATACTCTTGTACTACCTCATGTCTTAGGCTGTAACCTTCCCAGTTACCATCCAGTGGAAGAAGTTAAAAGTCGTACAATTCAGTTCCTTCACCTAAAAGTCGGAACATTTCACTCAACTTCTTTTCACTCATTATAAACATAAGCTTTTAATAAAAATTATCAGAATGTCATTCAATGGAAAGGGTATTTGAAGGACAGCAGTCTTCTTTCTGAGTAACAGTATACCGCCTGGATTCTCTTTATTAAACTGAAAGTCTCTGTCCAAAGAGTAAGCGTTCGGAATAGATTTTGCTAGATAGACGATGAGTGGAGCATCTTCTTCTCTTCCAAGTCATATCTATAAGGAATTATTATTATTGTTACTATTATGAAGAGAGACCTCCAGGGAGTCAGAGGCTCATTGAGGGAGGCCACATACTACACACACCAGCTATCATACTTATTCTTGAATTCATTCACACTGCTTGCACTCACAACATCCAAAGGCAATCTATTCCAATCATGCAACACCCTCTGAGAAAAAAAGTCTAGTCCTCATACCCTTCATGGCAACCTTTATTCTCAGCTTCCAAGGATGCGTCCATTCCCCACCTTTCCACCCTCCCTCCATAAGTTGAAATTCCATTCCACTCTCCATAAGTTGAAAAATTCAATCAATTGAAATCCAAGTGAGGTCTTATCAAGACCTTGTGGAATACTGATTATCAGGATTGTGGAATACTGATTATCAAAACAGGTTGAGAAGTTTGTAAGTCTCAATCACATCACCTCTCTTTCTTTTCTTTGCTAGTGTCTGCAGTCTACAAATTCTCAACCTGTTTTGATAATCAGTATTCCACAATCCTGATATCATTTTAAACACTCTTCTTTGTACTCTCTCCAATATATTAGAATCACAACGAAAACCAGGAGACAAGACATGCGCACAATAGTCCAAGTGAGGTCTTATCAAGACCTTGTAAAGAGGCAAAATAACATCCTTATTTTTACATATGAACGTCGTTTCAGCATTGCAATTATCTTTTAAGTTGTATTTGCAATCTTTGCTACATGGACACTGAACTTCAACTTCCTATCGAGTAACACTCCAAGATTCCTAGCCTCATCAGTTTCTTCTAGGCTAATCCCACCAATATAATACGACTTTGGATATCTAATCATGCCAAAGTGAATGACTTTATATTTACTCACAATGAACTGACACCGATTTTCCATTGCCTATTCAAATCATTCTGCAAGTACTGCACATCAGCATCATTCCTGATTACCCTAACTATGTTTGCATCCTCACCGAATAGCTGTATGTCGCCTGTCAAATCCTTCTCAATATAATTAATTATCAGTGCTTGGTCCACTGAATAACAGTGGACCGGACCAAGCACTGATCCTTGTAGTTCACCACTTATTACTTTAAGCCTTGCAGACTCAGATCCCCCGTATGCCACTTTTTAATATCTGTCAGTCACCCATTTCCTTATCCATGCTAATATTCTATAACCCAAACCCATTTTCTCCAATTTATGCAGCAGTCTACCATGCTGTATTCTGTCAAAAGCATTAGCAAAACCCGAAAGTATCATGGTGTGTATCCATTCCCCTTGCCTAGTTCAATGGCAACATTGTTATAGAATGTGAGCAAGTTGCTTAAACATGACCTCCCCTTAGTAAACCCATGTTGTTCATTACAAAGTAGGGATTCACTGTCAGCCCATTTCTGAATGCCTTAACCAATTTTTCCAAAATCTTCACCACCACTGCTGAGATAATAAGTGGTTGATGGTTGGATACATTGGTCTTTGCACCACCGTTGTGCAATGGAATTACCATACATTCCTGTGGAATCTTCCCTGTTCTGAAACTCATATTAAACAGCCTAGTCAAAGGAATGGTCAGTTCAGCTGAACACTCTTTTAGCACACGTGCTGCTATTCCATCAGTCCCTATTGCTGAATTCTTATTCAATTTGTGCAACCGCTCTAATACATCGGCCACATATACCTGTGTTTCTTCATCTAGTGAAGAGGTAACAGTGAGCTCAATGTTGTGTTCACCAGGTTGATAGCTTTTAATAAAATGGGCACTCATTAACTAAACAACCTCTTCTGTATATGAAACCCTCATGCTATGCCTCTGGATTTAGAAGAGCTATTCTTTCATATTCATTCTTTTTTTACTTACAGCATATCGATAGAATTCTTGTGGGTCATCTTTAGTACGCAGAACCAGTTTCTTTTCATACTCAGACTTTGCTTGTCGTACATGAGTTGTGACTATTCTAGCCTGCTGCTTATAACGTTCATAAAGGGAAAGATCCATAAAGAATTACCACCTTTGGAGGCAATCCTTTATGTATCTGATCTAATCCATTTTACCTCTTTTGCAAGTAAGATAAATAAGATTAGATCCATCCATGAATAAGGAATTACCGCTCTTCGAGATAATTCCTTATCCATCTTGCTTCCTTTGGAGGGTTTGCTCTATTCAACCACACATCTTTTGATATAGTTCTTACTTTCAACAATCCCGGTGACAGTACTTTGTTGTCTTCGATCATCTGATGATTTTTTTAGTTTTCTAGGTAATTCGAGGGAATTACCTCGATTTACCTAGTTTTTTTTGCCCTATTTACAGTGGGAAACAGTGTTGACGATCTACTGAAGGTCCTATTTTCTGCCAGAGAATTCGCGGATTGTATAATTATCTGTGCATAATAAGTAAATAAAACGCGTTATTTCAACCTTTCTTTGGTTCAGTCCGGAAAAATAATAATTTCTGAAATGATTACTTTTTCCGATTTCTGTGCGTATTATATGGCTGTCTTGAAAATCGTATCAAAATTCAAATTATCCGTGTCTGTCTTACTCTAGTATTTCTCAATGATAATCTAATCTCACCACGAGCAGTAATTGCTCCAAGTGTAAACTAAATTTAGATGGATATAAGGATGCAAGCTATCTCTATCCTTATTCATCAACTAGGAAATGGATATTCAGCCACCCCCATTGCCGAATTCTTATACAGCTTCAGCACATTTTCCTCACAAACTACGATTTCTAGTTCCACCGGAGAGATAATATTAATATGGCTGTTGTGTACACTAATATGACAGCTCAAAACAAAGGCATCATTTGTTGAGTTTATTTTTCTCATTTGTTTGCTTCACTCATTTATTCATCGATACTAGTAGCAAATCGTGAGGATTCAATTGAGTTATGTTTAGATTGCAGAACCACTTTTCATTCATATCCAAACCTCTCTCTCTTATCAATATTTGTTACTCTTCTGATTTTCTTTGTAGTTTCCAAATTATTGTCGTTGTGACTTAAGTTGGACAAACGGCAAAAAATTCGAGAGAAAATTGGTAGATTTTATTATAGCCCTATTAGTATTGTTTTTCTTCTTTTTTTGTTGATAATATTTTTAGTAATATTTCAGATCCATTGCAGTTCTGCCCTATCTGTTCTTCGAATTTTCCAATATTAGTGTTTCTAATGTCCTTTCCATCAAGGAACTGATATACGTAGGGAGCAAACTACGCTTTAAAGTTCAGAGTGAAAAGTTTTCTGAATGGATCATCCAAATATTTCTCAGCTATTTCCAAGGTCTTTGCGGAATGAGCAATATAACCAACAGCAGGCAGAATCATCACGTATTTAAATGAAACCCAAAAATGTTTCATATAACGAGACTTAAAATATTCTTGAAAAACATACTTCTGTTTTACGTTAACATTCCTGTTTAATTCTTTAACTAAAACTAAAGTTAAATCTCGGTTTAATTATTTAACTATAAAAATAAAATAAATAAGCTAACGCCTTTTATTTCCTTATAGGGAGTAAGCAAGGCTTTTATACCCTATCTAGCTTTTGGAAACAGAGTGGGTAGTTCAATCTCCACCGGTAGCCAATCAGAGGCCTGTGTAGCTCAGTAGAAGTGGCGCTTGAAAGTAGATTTAGGTTCAAGACTAGTCGCCGACTGGAGGAACTTTTTCTAAGCCTATTTTCGACCAGTTCCCGAGTTAGTCGATCTCTGGTACGGGAAAGCGGGTTTTTCCTGCCGTAAACTCAAGAAAATCGACCGTAGTAAAGTACGCCCACAGTTTGTAGATCTCTGCTTGGCGACTTGCCAAGAATAGTGGATTCAAGCTGAAGGGGAGAAAGAAATGAAAGACGTACGAATTGGTCTTCAATACGCGAAATCACGTGCTTTATAGGTAAAATTTTCCAACTGTTATACAAGAAACATAGTTAACTGCAATGATTATAAAAGAGAAGTTAATTTTCCGACGTTTAATAATAAACAACTCATCCCACAATACGGAGTGATTATCCTATTATCAGAATGGATTCTCCTCCTGTTGACATGCACAGAAGTGTTGAAGGGTCTCGAATCTGTGGGCTTCCTATACCCACATTATTTCAGACAATAACATATCCTGTTATGGTTAGGTACTGAGAGATGGCAGTACTTGTTTGCCAGCCTCTTCATCGGTGGCCGCCTATAATTAGTGATAGATATGGGTCAGCTATCTCTGATTTTTTAGCTAAAGTTAAAAAATTAAACCGAGAAAGTTTAGTTTGTTCGTGAGGTATCTTTACCACTAAGTTGTTTTTATATTTGCTTATTATCTTATAATGCAAAACAGATCTTCTTTCAAAAGTGCATAATGCTATGCTTCAAGGAAGGATTAATACCCAGATTGCTTCTACCTTTATGGAGGTATATTCAGTGGGATTAAACCCACTAAGATATCAAGGATGAACTAATGCAGAAGTCGTATATTTCTCTATAATAAATGCACCATCTTTAGATTACTTGCCAACCAATGCAATTAACACACCTCCTAGGACATGGAAGGTAACTTTTCAAGTCTCTATCCTATATTGGCTCTATAGCTGTAAAACTGGCAATATTCATAACGAGTACAACACAAAGTTAACTGCTTTGATCACAACACAATCACTACTTCGATCAGATAAACTGTCCTGTAATAAACTCGATAGTTTAGCGCCGGTTACACGGAACTCGAAAAGGAACTCCATGAGTCTATCTATGGAAATATCATTAGACCTTATACTTATAAAGAGTATAAAGGTATAACGATATAAGGTTACACACATGCGAGCGAGAGAGAAAGAGGGAGAGAGAGAGAGACCAAAGCGGCTACATTTAAACTCCACCTCCTAGACCAATGTGAAAAGATAGATAGAGATTAAAGATTACTACAGGCAGGGGCGCGCCAGCCATATGTGCAATGTGTGCGATGCACACAGACGCCAAAGAGGAGGAAATACTTAAAAAAAAAAGTTTTTTTTTAAGTGATTTTTTTTATTGGAGGGGGGATAGGGGTGCCAACTAAAGTTTTGCACACAGGCGCCGGACACTACTGGCGTGCCCCTGACTCGACAGGCAATGTTTGAATCTCATGGATAAAGTTACTTGTATTCTTCAGTAATAGACAGATCTAGGATCCATTTTCTTGTAACAAGGAATAAAAAACAGGATTTCGAGAGTCAGAAAACGCTACTTGCCCACGTCACAGATATCGACTAATTTGAACCTAAAACACGTTGAAGAAAGATTTAAGACACGTTCCTCTAATTAGAAATTGAACCGAATACAACATTCCTTTATATTTGCTCTATCGCTGCAGATGCAAACAACTAATGAGATGATTATTTCCCTCTTAATCCAATAACATATTCTAAGTTTAACATCAGGAACACCACATGTCTTAAAGACATTTGCATGAGAATGCTTACAAAGAGTATATGGTGAGTGATCTATGTACTAATGTTTTTCTGCTAACTAGAATTGGGGTGATCACAGGGGATGGTGGAGAGTCTTCTGTTAGCAGAGTTGCCAGCTATTGGCATCAGAGAAAATTGCTTGAAATATTAATCATAATGATGTCTTCTTTTCACCTGTACATGAATTAGATGTGATTTATGGGATCCAGGGCCATTGCCAGATTAGATCGCACCCTGAGGCAAACAATTAAATATCACCCCAGATGAGACAATATAGAAGAAAATCTTCAATTGCTATTTTGATTTTATTACAAGAGAACCATTAATGCAAAACTATTAAATAATAAAGAAAATCAGCTAACGCCTTTTATTCCCTTATAGGGAGAAGGCGAGGCCTTATCTAGATTTTGGAGACTGAGTGGAGAGTTCAATCTCCACCGCTGTCTGAAATAATGTGGGTAGTACGATCGATTTTTTTTGAGTTTATGTACGGGCCGCCACTGCGGCCCGTACATAAGCACTGTGACACCGCAGTACCCCCAAGGAAAAAAATGAATATTTAAAATTTTGTCTGTGTTTATAAATAATAATACTTACATTATATAAATGCAATACAACATTTTTAAGGTTACAGCTTATGTTTCGATAGTGATTGAATAGTTAATAATTGGAATTGTTCGATTGATGCTTTAGATTACGAAACAAATACACTGCTATCTAACACAGTGTCGATATTATCACGTTCGACCAATCATAGCCAGTCTCGCCGATATTCGTTTGCGCTTGTGATTGCACGTTACAAGTCATTCCGACACTGCTCGTTTGAGCAGTGTATCGTATCCTTGGCGCATAATTTCTATGAGATACGAAACTTTTATTATTGGTGCGTGTTCGTGGTGAGGGTGAAGTATTTTTAATAAAGCAATTTTTTAATATTGAAATTTATTTATTAATAAATTGGTTACTGATTAGGAAAAAAATAATTTTTTTAAATTTTTATTTTTTAAAATTTGTATATGCAGCACCCTCCACCTAAAAGTTTCACCGGTCATCACTGATTTACGGGATAAAAAACCGAGTTTCGGGGAGAAAAAATCCGCTTGCCCATGCCAGAGATCGACTAACTCTCGAATTGGTCGAAGAAAGGCCTCGAGAAAGTTCCTCCAATCGGCAACTAGACTTGACCTTAAGTCTGAATTAGACCGACCAAGGCATAGGACGCAAGCGCCACTTCCATTGAGCTACACAGGCCTCTGATTACATCATAATATTAACTAAATGGCTACGGGGTATCGCACAATAAAACTGTTTATAAAAGCACTTGAAATTTAAATTATAAGCTATGTCTGCCTCTATTCGATATAGTTGCTAGACCAACCAATCTTTCTTGGGTCATTGCTTTTCGCAAATAAATTTTAATCAATTTAAGCTTGGAAAAACTTCTTTCCACACTTGCTACACTAAAGGAATTGTTAGCGCAGCGACCGCACCTACTGCAATATGACTGAACGAGCGCCTTTATTAAGCCGCGCCGTGAGGCAGGCTGCCTCTATGCTACACCCTGTCGATGGTACTGAAGGGATCGTTGACGTAGATTGACAAAGAAAATTACAGGACATATTATTCATATCAACTTTTCACTAGATACAATATCAGTGATAGAAACGATCGTTGACATTTGTTAAAGAGTGGGATGTGATGACTGATCTATCTTCTGCAATGTCTTTTTGCTAACTAGAATGGAGGTGATGACAGGGAATGGTGGAGAGGCTTGTGTTTGTGGAGTTGCCAGCTATTGGCATCAGAGACAATTGCTGGAAATAATAATCATATCATCTTTTCACTTGATACAATACATCAATATCAATTTTAAGAATTGTTGACTGGTGTTAAATGAGGGTAAGTGGTATGTATTCTCTTCGAAATTTAATAATTTTATTCGCGTTATTTAGTGATGATGTTAAAAATGGATATTGAAATCTTAATGAAAGTCCTGTGTGTTCAGTAATTGTAACAAGGCTAGCAACTCGCAAAAATACTTGGTTTGTTTTATAATTAGAGAAATATGTTTTCTTCTAAATCGAGATCATACACAGTATACTTTATACATCTTCCTTCGCTAATAATAATTATATTAAATATTTCACTTCGATAAAATGAACTGCAAAGATAATAAGAATGAAGTTGGTTCAGTCAAAATTGGACAATTTCTGCATGTCGAATGCTTCCTTTTCCACAAGAAAATGTCAGTTTTGTTTTTTTTATCTTTATAACGTTATCATCATCATCTTGATATTCCTGCTATTTACCCTCAGGTGGGGTATAAAGGATATTATGGTAGTAATACATGAAAAAGCCACACATTACAAACTTCCGAGCAACAACTTTCCTTAAAATTAATGTGTTGTCAATGAAGATTAGAACGTTATCAGACATATCTCTCTTCTAATCTATGTCAATCTCCCCCCCCCCTACATTTTGGTCTTCCTCTGAGTCTCTTACCTGAAGATGTTTCGTTAATCTCCAACGAAACGATAACTGATCATGGCGCAGAATCCAGCATACTCCTCAACATATCCTCCAACATGAACTTTAAATAACCTTCTCATCTGAGATTTGCTCTGCTAACACATTGATGAATGTGTTAGACTGTACACATGAAGTCTAACACATTCCTGAACGCAGAATGAATTGATGAATTCATTCAACACTGTACAATTCAGGACTTGTCATAGGATCGTATTCGAGATGACTGGAGCAGAAGACTTATAGTATACATCTATAAGAAGGGAAATTAAACTGAATTTGCAAATTACATAGATGTGTCTGTGTTGATTATTCCTTTTAAGATTGATGCAAGTATACTTGAGAACGAGTAAAATAAATTGTGGAACAGAAGCCTGGTGAAGAGGAAACTGGATTCATGCCAAATAGAGATCATCAGTAATATAATTTTATAATATTTATAATTAATATTTATTTAAGATTTTCATTAGCCGTAAGCAAGCAGTTTGAATTGAAGGGGTAGAGGAAGATGCTTTGATGGTATATATCAGGTGTGCGACCTAAAAGCATTTTCTTTCCGCTGTTATTCATTGTCAATATGGATCACAGTATGAAGGAAAGTGGTGTTAAGCCTGATGTCAAAATTGGCGATGTTAATCTTACTTATTTATGCATATGATGTCATACTTCTGAATAAATCCAGTACAAGTCTGCAAGAGTATCCCTGAGTGAATTAAATAACTGTTGTTATAAATGTGGTATGAAAATCAGCAATAAAAAGATAAAGGATATTGAAATAGGCAGAAGAATTGAAGTTATCAACTGTATCCTGAATGGTGAACCTGTAGAATAAGCAAAATATTTTAGCTATTTGGGAAGAATTTTTATTGAAGGTGATACATTAAACATGACTGGATAATGGATAACAGAATTGATTCTTCCGTTGCATTTTATAGATAGATAACAGAAAACAATGATATTCAGACAACAGGAGTTACTGAACAAAGTTACCATGGAAGGATTTCAACTGGAAAATGTGGAACACTTCACATATCTTGCATGCCACATGACTTGAACCCAAAAAAGGAGGTAAAAATTAGAATAGCCAGAACAACAGCTATCTTAACAGCTATCTTGAAGTGGCTTGATAAAGTTTCACTGGCCTCTAGAGCAAGGTTTCCAGACTACTATAGGATAACAAAATAACCTTTCGTTGGTGGGAGCAACATAAAAAAAAAATAAATGATAAAAAGTGGGTTTGAACACAGGTTTATTTTCGTTTTGAGAGGTCATTTTCAATATTTTTCCTACGAAATATGAAAAGATCAACTTTTATTGAAACTGGAATCCATGCTCAAAGCATTCAAAATTATAGCGAAAATTAAAAAGAATGCTAAAGAAAATATGAAATCAGTCACGGAAATAATTTCAAATCACTTTCAAGTTGTGTGTGATGTAATTAAGACACTAAGTGAGAGTAATGAATTACTGCCTCAGTTGCAAACATTTTCTTCTTGTCTAAGCTCGAAGATATCAACGTAACTGACATTTTAGATAACTCCTGTGTGTGTGTGTGTGTGTGTGTGTGTGTGTGTGTGTGTACAGTGGCGGCTTGTGGCTTGAAATCGTGGGTGGTTGGATAAAATATCAAAATTATAGTAAAAAAAAAAAAAAAACAACCATTAAACATTAAAAATATTGTTTATTATTGATAAAATTATATAGTTTTGTAGAATTCAAAATTAATTAAAAATAAAATATATTCTTCTTGTTTTGTTTCATGAAAAATATTGTTTATTATCGATAAAATTATAGTTTAATATAATTCAAAATTACTTAAAAATAAAATCCATTACCACAACTCCAATAATGTTCTAAAATAAAAACTATAACAAATGTTATGTCCAAATATTTAAAGAGACGGAGTAAACACGATAAGCACTACGAAAACTACTACTGGCGCAAACTGCATATAAACAACAGTGGAACTGCGCGACGGACAGTGCCGCATTACGCTAATAGCTCGCATCTCACTATATGTATGTATGCTTGTGCGCGTAGCAATATGACACTGTGGTAAACACTGTGCTGCTAGCGTCCTAAGTGCTACAAGATGGATTTTTATTATTTATTTTACTAAATAAGAGAATTGTATAGGATTGTTGATGACGATGAGCGCCTCCGTAGCGCAATTGGAAGAACGACGGTACATTGCGCCCTTCGATTAAAATAGGCCTAAGTTCGATTCTCGTCGCGACGGGAAGAATCTTTATCTGGTCGATTTCAATAGAAGGTGATAGCCGATCTCATACGGAGGTAGCAGGGTTTTTTCTCCTGCATACATACAAATCGGCCCTTCAGAACACACGCAATTTACAGACAAAAATTACTAGTTGTGGTGGTGTTGGAGTTGGGCGGTAGATAGCGTTGATGGAGATGATTCGTAGTAGAGGTCAGGTGTAGAGACAGTTGTAGATGTCCTCCCACGATGAGTCTTCGGACTCCTTGGAGGTATCAGGAATAATAATAATAAAATTTCTCTGGATGTCAGTAAAGCTGTGGGACTGGATGGTAGTTCACCACGAGTTTTGAGAGAATGTGCTAGGGAATTGACAGTACCTTTAACGTGGCTTTTCAATGAAAGTCTGGCTTTGGCAAAGGTGCCCAGGGAATGGAAGGAAGGTAAGATAGTGTCATTGCATAAGGGTGGTAACAGACTGGAAGTGTCTAATTATAGGCCAGTCTGTGTGTCATCAGTAGTTGTTAAGATCTTGGTGAAAGTAGTGAGGGACCGTATACAGCATTGGGCAGATGAGGGTAATGTTATCTGTGAGAATCAACATGGATTTATGAAAGGACGCTCTTGTTTTAGCAAGATGCTAGCCTTTTATAATAAAGTTACAAGAACATTAGATGAGGGAAAGGCATATACTGCAATTTTCTTAGACTTGGCAAAGGCATTTGACAGGGTGCCACATGATAAGGTGATATTTAAGTTGCAGCACATGGGTCTGGATGTCAGATTGGTCAACTGGATTCAGGATTGGCTGTCTGATAGGTATCAGAGAGTTGTGTATGGTGGAGCAGTTTCCAGGAGGCAGAGGGTTACAAGTGGGGTCCCACAGGGCTCAGTACTAGGACCTATATTGTTTAACCTTTATATCAATGACATAGCCAGTGGATTGCAGGGGGATATTCAGTTGTTTGCGGATGATGCGAAGCTGGGAAGGATTATTAGTAATAGTGCAGATGTGGTAGCCCTGCAAGAGGATTTAAATAAGTTAGATAGATGGGCAAATGAATGGGGGTGTCAGTTTAATGCAGCAAAATGTAAGGTCTTGAGGTTTGGGAAACATCGATGGGATGCTGCATACTCTATGGAAGGAGTTATACTGGAGGAAGTAGGGGAGACAAGAGATCTGGGGTTGATGATTGATAGAAACCTGAAGTTTAGGGAACATATTGCAAAGGTGGTGAAGGTAACACAGAGGATTGCTGCTATTATGAGAAGGACACTGACCTGCAGAGATAAGAGGGTTATCATTCCGTTGTATAAGTCTGATCAGACCACACTTGGACTATTGTTCTCAGATTTGGTCCCCAGGATTTGAAGGGGATAAATTAACTGTGGAAAGGATACAAAGACGGATGAAAATATGTTTCAGGACTGTACAAGGATAGTTATGAGGATCGGCTGAGAGAATGTGGACTGCAGAGTTTGGTGGATAGAAGGAGAGGTGATATGATTGAGACTTTTAAACTGTTGAGAGGTGGTTACAGGGTTGACACTGGGGAGTTCTTTCGCTTGCTTGAACAGCGGGAAGGTGTGATAACAAGAGGCCATCCCTGGAAGTTACGAAAGGAAACTGTGAGCAAGAGGGTAAGGAGTGGTTTCTTTGTGTGGAGGGTGGTTGAACTGTGGAATGCATTGCCTGATGGAGTGGTGGGAGCGAGAACGGTCAGTGAGTTTAAAGAGTGGTATGATAGACTTTGTGTTTCTCAGGGGGGGACCTCCCCTCGATGAGTCTTGACAGACTTTATGTCTTAGGAAGGACCTCCCTCGAAGAGTCTTTTGACTCCTTGGAGGCCTGAATAATAATAATAAACTGCAAAACTATTACCTGCAATCATAGGTCATAACTCTAACAGGATTAAAGTAATTTAATATCACTATCAGCACATCCCTCCTCTCCTATCCTTCTTTCCTAAAAATACTGTACCTGTTACACTCAATACCAGTTGGTATGTCAACCTCTGTAGCCAGGTCTCACTAATGCCTGCAATCTGAGGTCCCAATGTACTGACTAAGGCAATAAATTCTACTCCATTGTTTCTTATATTACTAGCTTTTTTTAAAAAATATGATATATAGAAAAATAAGGAATAAAAAGTGATGCACCAAGAATTCTTTATTTTAAAAAAAGTCTGAGTAATAAAATAGGGTCCCAATAATAGTGACAAATATCCATTTATCTTGTTAGATTAGAGATCTTTCCATTCGTTATTATGGAGTTGCATGAAGTTTAGACTCCTTTTAGGCAACCTACTTCAGACTACATTATGTTTATCATAATTTTTTTTTAAACTCATTCACTGTCTATGTATTCTGTATTTCTACCAGAAAAATGTTACATTTACCAAGAGAAAAATTTTCTCCTCCCTACCTTGATAACAACACATTTCCCAGAGATGATTCCTCATTCTTTCTCCTTGATATCTTATAAAATCTCTATCTATATTACTATCTAAATTATATTCTCTGTTTTCCATTTAATCACCAAGCTTTGCAATACACTCCATTAGCCCAGCCAACATTGTGTAATTCTGGTATTACCTGTTACCTACCATGCACTTTCTCCAAAATCACCCTGAAATTTTCAATTTACTGTAAAATTTCCATGAAATTTTGCAATAAATTGAGGCTGGAGCTTAGGACTAGTGGTACTGATCTTTCTAATACTTTATAATAATACTACCCTTATAATCTGCAGTACTTACTGTCCCTTACATGCTCAGAATGGCTTTCATAACCATATTAGAATAAGGTAGGTAGTGTTATGCCTAAATGAATGTAGTTTTTATATGCAGATTGCATATGTGTTCTCTTGGCTGGTTTGTTTTATGGGCTGAAAAACCTGGCTTTCTGCATGGAGGAAACCTCCCTCTGTATGAGACTAGGTAACTTCCCTTCATTTGAAAAGTCCTAATAAAGGTTTTCGCATCCTCAATTAGGCTTGAACCTAGATCTTTCCAACCAAAGGGTTTGTTGAAACTGGCACAGATGATGGCTCTCACAGAAATATATGTTGCTGTCATGTTATTCATTTTCTATAATGCTGCACTAGATTTATGCTTCAAATATAGCCACAGAATGCAGAAACTGGTAACTGTTGAAAGTTTAATTGAAGGATTGGAAAGTTATTTTGCAACTTAAAAAAAAAGCTGATGAAATCTAGGATAATTAAACATTGGTGTTCACTCATAAAAAAAGCTGTGATCTGAATTTGATGGAATGCCATTTCTATAGTTAGAGGTCTTTCCAACCCCCCCACCCCTTACACACACCTTGGCTTCTTGTTTGGGAGCATCTGTTTGGTGATGTAATATAAAGGACTGTGCTGTATAATGGTTTTCTTTCTGATTGCCATTATTTTATTAAAACTTACTAAGCACTACTAACATAACTCATTGGTACTGCAATCCCCTTATTGCAATTAGATTTAGAGGAATCATAGAAAATGTTTTTTTTTCCCCAAGTGTCTCATTAATATTTTCTCAATCTGTTTTAAAGTATGGGCAAAGAAAAACTAGTAGCATTTGCAAGTGCACTTTCTTTAAAATAAAATTACATTACATTTAACACATGTTTAAATGTATATGGATACAAATAGATAAAGTACATACAATTGCAATTTCAAATTTGACCTTTTTTCAATCACAAAAACAAAGCAAGAAAAACTGAAAGAGACTTCTCTCAAAAATATTTGTATATAGACAAAAACGCTAAGTCCAAAACAAACCTATAAGCATCAAAAAGGAAGAACAATCAGGGATAACATAATATGCATTCAATATATACATGAGTATTAATATGACTGGTTATCATGCCTTCTACTGATGAATCAAAAAAAAAAAAAAAAGCCTGTGACACCATTATTTACTAGTACCTAAAACACAATTATTTTTATTTTTTTTAAAGAAAAAATAAACTTATTAATTTGAGTTTCCATAATTACACTCATCACTGTTCTTTTAACATTATCCAGTATCAAATACTAATTTTCAAAAATAACTAATTTCTGAGCATAGCACAAAATCAATTTAAAATTATAGGAATTAATATCATGATGTGCAGGATTTCCATAGTTTTATTATATAAAACTATGGAAAATATTATATAAAATCTTTAAAATGTTTCTTGATCTTATAGACAGAAAAGAATAGATTTTTGTACCCCTCCCCTCTTCCCTATGTAACAGCTTGTGTAGAAATTATGTCCACTAGAAATTTTATAGGAATTTTGCAGGCTAGATTTTGTAGGCTCAAGGGTGTGCTGGTAAAATTTTAACAACCTCTGTGGAAATTACAACTCCTTGAAAGTATAAATGAATTCCATTATCATCAGAAAATATCTGCTTAATCTGGCAATGATTTCATTAGTTTCAAGAAACTAATCAAGTGTAGAAAAAATTGAAATATTTGACAAACGCTGAGCAATAGAATGCTAACAATTTTAAGAAAACGTGAATCTTAAGAAGTCTTCAAGACAAAATTAAGTGGATGTTTCTTAAAAAATAATATTCCTATAAAATTTCTAGTGGACATAATTTCTACACAAGCTGTTACATAGGGAAGAGGGGAGGGGTACAAAAATAAGCATGTCCTGGCTGGATTTTCCTTGTCATATATACAAGATCATCATACAAATGATACTAGCCATTGTGGATTGAAGTGCATGCCACTGTACAATTTATAGACTGTTTAACAGTCGGTTCACAAAATCCTTGAAAATTTTACAATTGGCTCATGTGAGCCAGCTCCAGCACACCTCTGTGTGGGTTCCACCAATGATCCACCAGCAACATCCACTGGTAATCTATTCCATACACACTCATTACACACCATAAGAATAACTTGAACCTTATCTCATATTCTTCTTAACTATATCCTTACTCAGTTTTTGGGATATGTTTTTATCTCCTCTTTTCTATTATTCAAAATTTAAAGATCATTTCTTTCAGCCTATTGTCATATGTACAATTTTTTTCATAGGACAGATATTTTGGTTACCCTCTGCTGGATCATTGTTTCCTCATCACCTCGAAATCCAGATGATCATATCTGAGCACATGATCTTAAGTGTTGTAGAGCGGAAGATTAGCTTCTATTTTTTCCCATTCTCTTCAACATTCCAGTTATTTGATGTGATGACTTACCCACTTTGGCAGTGTGGCCCTAACTCTGTAGCAAATCATCATTAATATAATATTCCACTTACACTGTGCTCTATCCAAAATTATTATTATTACTATCCAGAGCATATTCAATATCATTAAAATGCTAGTTAAACGACAATGGCCTAAGTACAAAACTCTGTGATATATCTATGTCACAAGCTTATTTCGAATTCACATCCTTTTGAGTTTACATTACAACTTCCCATGTGGAATCCTGCTAAGTGCTTTGGCAAAATCCAAAACTATTGTGATAAATCCATTTTACTTATCCAACTCTATAGTTACTTTACTATAAAATGTGAGCAAACTATGAAAGCAAGCCTACCTTTAGCAAAGCTATGCTGTCTGTCTAGAGACAATAAAGATGCTAATTGCCTCTGGATATGGACAAGTTAGCTTCTCCAACATCTTAATGACCACTCTGAGATACTGATTAATCTATAATTGGTTGCTTGTATAAGAGAATTATCTTGTCTTCCTTCTACTCATTAGGGACTGTGGTTGTGTTGAGACTTAATTTCAATAACAAAGTTCAAGGTCTAGCTAATTTTCTTGCACATTCCTTCAGCACTACTGTAGATATTTGATCGAATCTGACTGCCATTTTTGAATCAGCCTTTTGCAACAACTTTAATACTTTAAGTTCATCTACTTCTATCCTGTCATACAGTTTTACCTCATTATCTAGAAAAATAATAAGCCTATTGGTGATGTATACTTCTCTAAAGTGATCATTCAACAACCCAGCTATTTCTAAAGCATCCGAACTTTTTTTTCAACACGCTCTTAACACACTTTCCTTCACATTTATGGTTGTTTTTCTATGGTCATTTTTCCTTTAACTTGCCATATAGGAATAAAATTCTATAAGACCTCCCTTTGTAAGCCTAACTTCTTTTCAGTCTGATTTCGCCTTACCTTAACTGTTACTCTTGTAGCCTGCTCTTTAAATATTGCTCCTGGACTTGTTCATAATTTTCTTAGTATTGGATCCTAGAATTGTTTTTTTTTATGCATATGTCCCTTCAAAGTCTTTCCATTTAACTTCCATGCAGTTTATTCTCCTGACTCTACGGAAATTGTTATTATTATTATTGACTGACCTCCGTGGAGACTCATCGTGAGAAGTCCCACTCTCACAATGCATTCCAATCACCCACCACTCTCCATGCAAAAAATTACCCCCCCCCTGCTCACACTCACTTTATACAGCTTCCAGGGATGGCCTCTTGTTCTTCCCATCTTCAGATAGTCTATGAAAAATCTCATTCATGTTCATCTGGTAATTACCCCTTACCAACTTATGTCTCACCTCTTCCTTATATCCACTAGGCTCTGTAATTTGCATTCTCTCAGTATGTCCTCATATTCCACATTCTAAAGACCAACTTAGTTAATCATCTCTGAACCATCTCATCATCCTTTTAAAAAATCAGGTGACCAAATATGTGCATAGTAATCCATATGCAGCCTGATCAAAGCCTTGGACAATATCCTTACTTGTACACATCGGTGCTCTCCACATTATTCCCATAATCTGTGTTGTTTTGACAATTTAAACAAAATGTACACAAAATTTCATGTCAGCTATAACTTTCTTCAGACAGTCTTTGAAAACTTTAGATGCATTGCTATGTGGTTTTTCATGCCAAGAAGCTGCCTTTTTAGTTCAGCATAATCACCTGCTTTATACTAGTATATTTCTTTTTTTTATTTAAAACTATTATAGGTTGGTCGACTGGTAGAGCCTCTGCTACTAATGGCTCACGAAAAAAGTTAAGTTTGAGTGCTTAGTAGTTAGAAGAGGATCAATTGTTCGATGCTGTTGGTATACACTCTCCCTCGATGAGTCTTTGGACTCCCTGGAGGTGCCACATAATAATAATATGCTTTGCGACCTCCTAACTTAAAACTGCATGATCATTCTTTCCAAATGGAGGCAAAACAGCTATCTCATTTATACAGATTTTCTGATGCCATTATTAGATCTTTGTACCATGACCCACTCTCTTCACAAGTTGCTTAAGTTAGTTTTCCTTCAGCAATTCTATTAATGCTCTTTCCCTCATCTTGCATACTTTCTTCTCCCTCCAGTCTATATCCCTATAGCCGAAATTACCCATAATTTGTATTTTGTACTGCTAACCTTTACCTCACACCAAACAGGCTCAAAACCATTACTGTATTAACTCATACTACCATTACGACCACTCCAGATCCCTGTATCAAAGTTAATTGTGCAATACTACCTGTGCATATTTTCATATTTATAATTCCATTTATAATTAGTGATGTCATTAATGATGATATGACATCTTGAGATTCAGATCATATTAAAAAGTCCAAACTTCACCATGTCCATCTACACAAGATATATGGTATTTCTATTGGATAAAAATGATATTTCAGCGTACCCAGTTTTCGGTGAGAATTAATCTCTGACACACTTAACTGGCCAATAATTGCTTACATTATTAAGACATTTGCTGCCAAGTAGATATGTTCATTAATATAACAGATACTTGTTCTAGTAATTGTGAACTTGCTGTATGTTCATAACTAAAAGCAATATTATTTAAAAATTAGGTTTTTATGATGAAAAATGTAACCTTTACTCATAGGCATTGATGGCAAACTGTATTTCAGTGGTGCACTTATGTTGTTCCATACTTAGGGGAATATCAATATATTATAACAAAGGCTCATGCTACAAAATAATTTATTCATAAGTCACTCTAAATCTCTTTTTTGTAACTTAAATTTCGAAATTACTAGTTTTAAGGATGTAGTCATGCTTCCATCTGTTAGCATGCTAAGGATAATTTAAGAAATACAACCTTCAGCTATTTCAGTCATTAACAGATTCCTTCTTCCTCCTTAATTACAAGCCTACATGTGGCATTACCGTATAGGTGTGCATGTAGTTGACAGAACAAAAAGAAAGAAAATCAAAGACTTGTTAGAAATAAACAGAGAATGTAAGGGGGGAATGAAATCAGATGAAACAGGAGGCAGAGAGGAGATATTTTGTCTTCTGTTGAAATTATTGCTGAGATAACCAAGGCTATTACATCAGTATATTATTGTTGTGTGTTTTATTCTCATTGGTTTCCCTTGCACAACACGAAGATTTTACAAACTAATAAAGAAAGGAGAATATTTCGAACTCAAAATGTTAAGCACCCTTTACATCTTAATAGTAATAATGGCCAGCTTTAATACTTACTTTTAAAGGACAGTTCTGAAATTATGGGAGAGGCAAATAAGGCTATGCAGCCTGTTAATTATGCGTGTATTTTTGTCTGGCCTGTTTTAAGAAAGTTAGTTCATGAATACTTAAAAATTGACTTTTTTTTTTTGTTTGCTAGATTCATAAATAGTGATATGTATATTATTATTCCTAAGGAGTCCGAAGACTCATTGCGGGAGGGCACCTACAACTGTCTCAACCACTACACCGAACCTCTACTACGAATCATCTCCATCAACGCCATCTACCACCCACCTCCTCCTCCACCACCACCACCACAACTAGTATGCTATGTCTGTAAATTGCGTGTGTTTTGAAGGGCCGATTTGTCTGTATGCAGAATGAAAAACCCAGTTTCCGGGAGAAAAAACTCTGCTACCTCTGTAAGAGATCGGCTAACTCACCTTCGATTGAAAATCGTCCAGATAAAGATTCCTCCCGTCGCGACGAGAATCAAACTTATGCCTATTCCAATCAAAGGGCGCAATGTACTGTCGTTCTTGAGGCGCTTGTATACTCACATGTATATATAATAAACATGTGAGTTGTGGAATTTCTTGTAGTTGAAATACTACTCTATGCTACATAATTTTAGGATGTGTACTCTTCACGAGAGGATTTCATGATGTTGAAAGTTTATTTTTCACTTGGTTAGACTATGACAAATTTAGTTTAATCCTTTATCGAAGTGTGAGCAAACAAAGTTTGCACCTGAAAGTATCTTCAGGACTGGGGTAAGGTAGTACAACACCGGGCAACTCGTTGCAAAGGTGGACCAAGCTAACATCACTCCCATCTCAGTATCTCCCATGTTTATTCTTATGGTTTGTTTTGATGTGTTTTGCATTATGGGAGATACTGAGATAGGCGTGATGTTAGCTTGGTCCACCTTTGCAACGAGTTGCTCAGTGTTGTACTACCTTACCGCAGTCCTGAAGATACTTTTAGGCACAAACTTTGTTTGCTCACACTTGGATAAAGGATTAAACTAAATTTATTATAGGATTTCATGATTTTGAAAACACTCTAACAACCATTATTTAATAATAATAATAATCATTTCATTACCGCATGGTTACCCTCAGGGTCACCTTATCCATTAGGCACAGTACCTAGGGCCTACGAAAACAGAATTAGCAAAAAAATTTACAGAACTGGGAAGAAAAACAAAATTTCAAAATAAATAGAAATAAATTTATTAAACAACAATTCTTGAAAACACCATCACAAATCAGATCTAAAAAACAAAACAAAACTAAAAAAAAATTACATCTGTTACATAAAAATCACAAGGTTATTAAAAGGTATATTTACTTTGCAGCATTTTTTATTCACAAATTCTTATAATTTCATCAATGGGCAGTTGTTCTAATATTTCACTTTCGATAGAAAGTACTGATAAAAATGATAATTTTGACTGAAATAATCCAGATGACAAATGATTTTTTTATACGATTTAATGTTGAAAATGCATTCACCTTCTGCATTCATCCCCAAAATCGATAAGTAAATTTGAAGTGCAATATTTGTATTCGGGAAGCTTGTCATCAGATTTCGTTCAATTACCCACCTTACACATTCCATATTAAAATATGAGGGAAGGACGTGCAAGGGATAAGGAATCGAAAAAATTTTCAACTTCTGGTTATTAATGGATATGCATGTTCTGAGATCCATAGAGGGTCAACAGGACAATTTTTGGAATGATGTCTGTTGCTATTGGTAAGTAGGGGTGAGGTGTGGAGTCAAATACAAGAGTGCGTAGGACCTATGAAAATCTTAATGCTGCCCTGGTTACCCTACTTTAGCATGAGTCAATAGCAGTTATTCAACTATATATATCAAGATATATTTAAGTGAGATCTGAATAGCAGAGTAGGAAATGAATCCCACCAAGCATATAGGAATGTTTTGGGAAAATTTGGAGAAAAGGGCCAAACTAATAATAATGGTAAGTTGCTGAACTTACCATTATTATTAGTTGCTCCCATTAGTTGTTACCATTATTATTGGATAGTCATTGCTAACACATGGTGTTAGCAATGACTATCCACATCTGCTCAGGATGTGGACTAGTCATTGCTAACACCATGTTCCAACATAAAGATGTGCAAGTTCACATGGAGAGAAGACACAAGAAATAAGAAAAGCCTCATTGACTACATCATTATCATTGTATCCTGAACCAGCATGAAGATGCTGGTTCAGGATATATAATAAGTATTTGATACGTTTGATGCCAAGATGGCAGGAAAGAGACCCAGAGGAAGACCAAAATTTAGGTGGATTGATTCAATCATAAATGTCTTAGAAGCATAAAATGTTAGATGTGACAATATTGGAGTGCTAAACAAGTAATAGACTAATCTGGAGGAAAACTGTTGATAGGAGATTAAAAAATAATGCAAACTTAATCATGTAGTGCTATCATAGTAACCTGAACACCCCTTGAGGGTACATATCAGAAAATTAATTCATTACTGCACAGTTACCCTACTGAAACATGAGCCAATAGTTATTCATCCACATATCAAGATATCTTTAGGTGAGTTTTAATCAATATAGTTCACTGCTCTAATAATTAATGTATCTGAAACTAAAATATAATATAAAAAGAAGCAAAGTGTTTTTAATCTCATCTCACATATGGTGACAGTACATTACTAGTATTACTGTTAGTGCAAAGTATGTATACAAAGTATTAGCATTTGTCATACTTTACATACTTATATAATGTGGATTATCATCATTCTTTGCTGGTATATAAACTCGGAGAGTAGACTAGATGAGAGACATAATGATAAGATTAAAGTCATTACATCTTCTGCTTACGTGTATTAAAGATTATTTATCATAGCGACAATATACATTACAGACTGCATAATATGACACTTGAATTCAACAATAACAATCATATAACCATAACTTAGAAGAAAAAAACTACAAACAATGATAACTATAATAATTTAGCCTTTCAAGAGAAACAACTAAAATTGCCTTTATGTTAATAAACATATACAAACAAATTATATAGTTATGACTATGCTGATTTGCTTATCAGAATTAACTCACTTCTTACTTTGATATTCAAATGTTGCTCATCATCTTCTGGTTCATTTCTTATGTTGGCAGAGAGAAAATGAAATTTCAGACCAACATTTGGGTAGAACTCATTAATAATTCTTAAAAGTTCAAAGAAAATCAAAAACCTAGCTAATTTCTGAAATAATATAATATTTTACTGAAGTGATACATTTCAACTTTTTCAAATGTACTTTCAAATTAAAGATGCATTCGAGTTACATTTTATCATTCAAAAAATAATAATAAAAATAAATAAATAAAAATAAAAAAATCATGCCAAAAAAAGCTATTGGCATGATCCTTATCTCTGAAGGGTTTAGCTTCAAACTTGGTCAAAATTTCTAAAGATATCAGTTAAAGGAAATAAACATTCTGGATTTATTTTGTTTTTCTCCTTCCTATTTTGATATTTTAAGGATACACGTAAACACAAGAAATATATTTAATTAGCCAAATATTTCAGTCTGAAAATTGTAGACCATCTTCAGTGTCACTACAAAAACAGTTAGTGTTCTTGTAGTGTCACTGAAGATGGTCTGTAATTTCAGACCGAAATATTTGGCTAATTAAATATCTTTCTTGTGTTTAGGTGCTTATATTATTCAATCCTTCCTATTTTAGAAAAACTCATACGCTTTGAGTAATAGTAATGTTTCTTCAACCTTTGGTAAATGTCAGACTAAAATGCAAATTTAAAATCCTTAATTGCAAATATGCAGTCCACTAACTTAGTATGTTAATTTTAAAATCTTTTTTTTTTTTTGATTTTTAAAATGCTCTTAAAAATTAAATAGTGGTAACCAAATTTCCATTGTTAATTCACATAAGCCAATGCAGTTAATCAGAATGCATCTCCCCTACTCTCTGATCTACTGCAAAACTTTAATAGTTGTACTTTATAGTAATACAGAATAGTCTACAATATTTTTAACTAAAACATAGAACAAAGCTTTTATTTGCATACTGCTGAAAATAAAAAAAGCTTTCATATTTATTTGAAACGATTCTTCTAGTTGTCCAAGTAACATTCAAATAGTCACAAACTTCATGATTTCATAGTGCAATTCTTTCATGCAATGAATGATCAAATGGGCAGGTTTGAAAGATCACAAATCATGCATAAAATAACATTAAAGAATTATACTAATTTCGATGAAATCTCATCATAACTTTATAAGGAACCTTCCAAATTTTTAACAAGACCAGGAAACCAGTATAAAATTTCTTCAGCCTGATCATCAACCCAAGCCAAACTCTCTCTTACAAGATCTTCAAGGGCTTTCTTCGCTCTCTCTTCACTCCATTCAAGTTTTTCTTTTACAGAAGTCAGTGATACATAACCAGTTTCTTCAGCTTTCTGGAGAATGCTGGTGTGATCCATGCTCAATTCAGCTGGTACTGATTGAATTATATAACGTCCATCAGTTGGTATTAAACGAAATCCATTTCCTAATATTTTCAATTTTTCAACAGCACGCTGCAAGTCATCAAACGTTATATCCTCCTGCCTGCTTCTGCTTCCTCTAGAAACCATTACTCTTTCTCGTAATTCATCTAAACTTATTATACCACCATTCTTTTGTCTTGTCGCCAGGCACACTTCGACAATCTGCACACCTAATTCATAATAAAAATCACCCACACCTAACATTTTGGCCCAAAATCCTTTACTAGAAGCTAATGGATCAACTCCCACAGTTGCACACATTTCTTGAAATTGACGTCTGAACTGTGAATTTTTGCGAATATCATTCTTATATTTGCTTGCAAAGTCTTGAAGTTTTGTCCTAAAGTCTTCCATCTGTTTAGCCATCTGCTGAAACTGATCTTCGGCGATTTCATTACCTTTATCTTTAAATCTAGCTTGCGTTAGTTGTTGTTTCTGAATAGCACCTATTCCACCTACTCGTCGACGCATTTTGACTTTTAGATGAATATTTTGATCATCTAAATAAAAACAGATTGCTCTTTCAGAACGTATTATTCTTAATTAGTCTAAAAACAGAAAAGTCAAACAAATAATCAATCTATAAGCATACCACTACACAGTAAACTCTTAAATTACGTTACAACACTTAAGCTATGATCAGCAACGGTGCCCCCTACTGGAAATAAATAAAAGGAAGGAAATAAATAACTTGATTATTAAAATTAAGAACTTTTATTGTTAAAAGACCATAAGATTTAAAGATTAAAAATACAAAGAGCCAACAAGTTTCACTAGCCACTGTCTAGCATTTTCAAGGCTGTACTGGCGTTAAAACAAATGCATCAAGTTACATGAAAACATACACTTTAGTTACTTAAATATAAAGAGCTAATAAGCTTCATTTCGGCGATATAAGCTTCATTTCGGCGATATTTAAATTAAGGGGATATTAAATCCCACATTGTTTTAAAACCGAATAAGAAACTCAAAGATTGGAATCAGAGAGTTTCTTGCCGAATATAGTAAACTATAAAGTATCGGCGACACTAGCGTGACCTAATGCAAGTGACCCTAGCACGTAGTGCAATACCGGAAATGAAATGAAGCTTATTAGCTCTTTATATTTAAGTAACTTAATGGTTGCACCTGTTTGGAAACTCATATAGCAGAGTATATAAGTTCTTTTCGCTGTACACTTTGGTATTAATTTGGTCTAGCTATTCACTGATGAAGCTTCAAAAAAGGCTGAAACCGGTCTGGATAGTGACCTCCCTACCATAATGTAATAACAGCATACATTTCCTAGGAAATGTGTTTTTAATTATGGAAAATACCTAAGAATAGCGATCAGAATTTTACCGACTTTGCTGCGAGTTCTCCGGTATTGCACTACGTGCTAGGGTCACTTGCATTAGCTCACGCTAGTGTCGCCGATACTTTATAGTTTACTATATTCGGCAAGAAACTCTCTGATTCCAATCTTTGAGTTTCTTATTCGGTTTTAAAACAATGTGGGATTTAATAATTCCCCTTAATTTAAATAATACACTTTAGTAACTGTTAGGCCGTTACATTTGATAATTCGTGTTTGATGGTGTGCATGCGTCCGAATGCTTCAGTCAGAAACCGGTACATGACGACGTGTTGTGTAGTTTTTCGCATATTGTAGTTCTGTAAAGCTGAGAGAATTGATGAGATATTTCCACATGTCTTTAAGAATAGCACCTTGATTTCTATTTAAATTATTACCTGTGTGTAGCACCACTGCTGCTTCTTTGAAAGTTCTGTGTCTGTAGTCATTCTCGATATAAGGCATAAAACTGTTTTTCCAATCTGTAACTTTATTTGATGTTGAGAAATGATGAGCTAAACTAGATGTAATGATTCTTTTGTGATTGACATCCCCCACATGCTCCTGTCTTATTTCAAAACTTTTAGAGGTCTGTCCAATGTAAGAAAGGCCACACGTGCATGGAATTTCATATACTCCAGGAATTTTGAATAAAGGTACCTCATCTTTGGGTGATCTTAAGACTTGTCTGATCGTGGTAGTTGGTTTAAAAACTACTCTGAAAGTTTTGAAATAAGACAGAAGGAACATGTGGGGGATGTCAATCACAAAAGAATCATTACATCTAGTTTAGCTCATCATTTCTCAACATCAAATAAAGTTACAGATTGGAAAAACAGTTTTATGCCTTATATCGAGAATGACTACAGACACAGAACTTTCAAAGAAGCAGCAGTCGTGCTACACACAGGTAATAATTTAAATAGAAATCAAGGTGCTATTCTTAAAGACATATGGAAATATCTCATCAATTCTCTCAGCTTTACAGAACTACAATATGCGAAAAACTACACAACACGTCGTCATGTACCGGTTTCTGACTGAAGCATTCGGACGCATGCACACCATCAAACACTAATTATCAGATGTAACTGCCTTGCCTGCTTTCGTTTAAGAGTTCCTTGTCATTGGTTTTTTACTCAAGAATTCTTAGGGCATTTACAGATGTATTATAGATATAAATATATGCAGAATAATAGAGGAAGCTCTGATTGGCCAAGTGCTTAACGTATCCGCTTTCCAGCCAAAAGGAAACTGTGGGTTCGAATCCCGCCGTGGGCATGGATGTTTGTGATTCTCTGTGAAAATTTGGCAAAAGATGGCGTTGGTGTAGATGATGGTAGTTGTGGTTGGTGGGGACAGACCCATAGAGTAGTTGCCCTTCCTTAATGAGCCTTTGGACTCCCTGGAAGTGTCATATAATAATAATAAAATTCGCACATACCTTTTTTTTTTGGATGTTGTTGGCTGTCTTCTTTCTGCGGTTAGGCTGTTAAAAGGAAAGTTTTTTTTTTTTTTTTTGACGAAGTGCGGGAGGGGATTGAGGCAATGTGGAGAATTAATTTGAAAAAAAAAACCCGTTTTTATATAATATAATATTATTATTAAGGGCCGGTGGAGCGCTTTTTTGGAAGGGGGAAGAGATGAAAAAATGGTTCTGAAAATAAAAATTACTTTTTGAGGAAGGGGAAGGATTTATGGGAGAAGGAGTCAAGGGAGACGGTTTTAGTGACATCATTCATGTCACTTTATTTATAGGAAGTACGACATATCTAACAGCATCGTGACTTCTCTGACGTTCGCAGTCCATGACAGAAAATTGGGAGTATTTCAGTTTGTATTCCTCTGTATCTGTATCCATTGGTAATTTAAAATAAAAATATTCCTTGTAGGAAGGGTGGAGACTGCTTTTAATTACTCGAAAAAATCGACTACTCTTTTTAGATGGCATTATTAACACCTTGATAATAATAGAAACTACTACTTCCCTTGCATGGAAGACCTATTGCCGTATCAACGAACATGGTCAGCTTTTCTTGGACTTGGCAATACCAAGTTGTAAATTCCAAATATCAAGGGCCGTATCTCTATCTTGTGATGCACTAATACTATCCTGTTCGGCTTGTATTTCTCCTTGACCGAGTTCCATATGAGTTGATGACTGTTTTTCCTCAATGATTATTTCATCTTCGCCAATTGAGTACTGTCTCCATATGCTGATATCGTTGCAGGATATGTGTGGTCTTTTAGTTCTTGTGAAGTCACTGTCGTTGCGAATGCTTGCGGCGGACATATTTCTTGTTCTCTGGTTCCTCGCTTTTGTTAATATCGTAATCTTCTACACTAGTAGATTACGATTATTACAATAGTAGAAGATTATGATAAATAAACATTATATTCCTTGCACATACTCGTAGGGCTCGTGCGGATATTTCATCGTGATGTTTGCGTTCAGATTCTGTAATACAATAAATATGATACTACTCATGATGAGTAGTATCTTAAACAGTGGCGCACCCAGAGGGGGGGGGAGGCCCGGGAACCCCCAAAAAGAAAAGGAAAAAACACTAGAGAATTTTCCAAAAATCTTTTCCTAATTAAAATTCTTTTTTTTTTATTTATGTTGTGTCGTGTCTTCAATTTCTTTACTACTTGTGAATTAACGATCACTGCAGATGCTCAGTCAGGTCGTATGCGATGCGTAGTGTGTATTCGCAAATCGTCTACTCAACTCGCCCCCCAAGGTTAAATCCTGAGCGCTCGGCCCCCTCCAAGATTAAATCCTGAGTGCGCCACTGATCTTAAAGCAATCATTATACTAAATTGCTACGTCCAAGTCAAGACCATGCCATCACTCTTCCCAATTGGGAGCAATAGATGTGAATCTCATCGTTTTAATTCTTTCCTCATGTACCTCCTTCTCATTGGATATACGATTTGATATTGCTTCCTACAGCTACTTCTTAACTTTCCCTTCATGTACTGTGAACATCCTTCCATTGCAGATTTTATGCCATAGCATGGCATACAGGATAATTCATGTCTGTTGTAGCAAATTATAAACCTATAAGTATCTCACAAGTGATGCAAAGGTACTTGGAAAAGTTGATCAAAAAGATAATTCAGGAATGGGTTCATAAAATGATACTTTGGATTGGTGCGGAATTCTTAAGGGTCAATCATGCCTTAGTAATTTACTTATTTTTTATGATAGGGTGACTGCTACGTTGGATAAAGAGAATGGCTAAACGATGGTTATGCTAAATTTTGCAAACGAATCTAACCGGTTCCCATATAGAACTCTTTTATGCAAACTAGAACAAATATAGAGGGATATTTTTAAACTAATGATGTGGATAAATGAGGAATGATGGACCGATACTAAAAGGTAGTATGTGCAGGAGGAGAATTCAAGAAGAAGCAAGTGATTCGTAGTGTGCCGGAAGGCTGTGACAGTGGTGTAGCTAGAGCTTTTGCCACCCAGGGTGACAGTTTGCCGCCCACCGAGACAGTTTGCCACCCCTCTCAATTCACAACAAAAATACTACAAAAAGTCAAAACGACGTATAGGGAAATAAATTAAAACACAACATTTATTTTTGAAGTAAAACGTTAATTTCAACTTTCTAAAATGTCATTTTCTTACTTTTCTGTTAGCAAAATCGTCGGTGACATCGTCGAAGTCTATTTCATAGTAATGTAGGTAATTCCTAATCAATTTTATTTAGAAAAACTTCTCTCACAATTAGCAACACTTACAACAATTGCGAGGAAAATTCGCTGTAGTATTACAATAGTTGGAATTGAGTTCTCAAGAATGCATTTTAGAATTAACTACAAAAGTTCAAAAATGTTCAATGTGCCGCCAGGGGAAGATCCCCCCCCCCACTTTAGCTATGCCTCTGTGCTGTGAGTGATCATTGCTGGTTAATTTGTTCATAATGACAGAAAATAATTTGAAGTGAGATTATTAAGTTGTTTTTTGATTATGCATGTAGAGAGCTTGTAAGACGATTTAAATAGGCTGACAATATGAGGAAGAAAAAATAATGGATATCAATTTAATGTGGAAAAGTGTAAAATTATGCATATTTGGATAGAAAGTTTACACACCGTCTACCAGTTTGGCGAAATTATACTCCAGGAAGTTGAGGAAGCCAACCAGGGATTTGGGTATAGCGGTAGATAGCGATCTGAAGTTTAGAGGACATATTTCTAAGGTAGCTACAGTAGTTCACAGGATTACGTGGTTATTGAAAATCGCACTAAGAAACAAAGAAAAAGGCAGTTATTATTCCTCTTTATAAATCCTTGATGCGAACAAATCTCAGTTACTGTTCGCATCAAGAATTTTGGGGGGACAAGAGGTGGTGGAGTGAATTCAGAGGTGAGTGGACAAGATGGTAAGTGATTGGTGGAATGACGGTTTGTTCGTTGCAAAAGTTGGTTGCTAGGCGAAAAAGAGGGATTATGATAGAAACATTTAAGTTTCTATCATAAATGTTTGAGAGAGAGAGAGAGAGCGATGGTAAAAATATGTTATTACACATATTTATTTGTCCTTAAAGTACAAGCCGTTAGGAAAAAGAAAACCAGCACGTCCTCTTAAGATTCAACGATGACTTCTAAGGCCGGAACACGCCACGCTAGGCCTAAATCCTTAATATGCATGATGATGATGAAAATATCGGATATCAGAACATAAAGGATAATTTAGACCAAAGGAAAAAAGATTGAGAGAGAGAGAGAGAGAGTAAGATAGAGAGAGAGCAAGGAAGACCACTTGGAAGATGAAATGACCAGTGAAGCTGGTACAAGCCTACTCCTTATTTGTGAGAAGAAGGAGAAAATTCTTCATATACAGTTCATTGAAAGTAATATTTATCTAATATGAAAGTGATTTTTGGTTTCGAATGGGGAATTTTTACACCAGATGTCGCAGACTTCCAGTGAAATTGTTTTGCCATAAATTTGACGTGTCGGTGCTGTAGTCTGCTTGTGGAATTGTGAAGAAAATCGGAATGGAATTCTTATATAGTATTCCTTATCAAGTATTGGAAGTGCCAAATCTTAAATTAAGAAAACCATCGTGGTTTAAAAAACCACCACCAATGGTTGTTTATGCCTTAGTTCTTCTGTCTTATTTTCTTGTTTGTGGAGGTGGGTGTGGATGAATTGTATTATCGTGAAGTATGAATGGTACATCTGTGCGCCAGAATTGAAGACTTGTAATAATTTGGTAGGCTACTGGGGATAGTAATTATGTCGTGTGTGCAAATGTGTGCATTTATTATGGTGCTTTGATGGTTAAATAATTTATAAATCAATGATTTCCTGTTTTAGAGAAATATAATTTACAGTTTTCGATGATGTACGTAACTACTGTATGTTCTGGAAAGATTTGAACGTGATTTAAAGATAATTTGATTTAATAAAAATATTATTGCATATGAAATGTTTCTACATTTCATATGCAATTTTCTTTTTTCATTTCGTGCGGTTATGCTTTTTTTTTCTCTTTTCGTATTATAACGGCACGGTATTTAATATAATTAAAGAACGGATGTTGTAGCCTTGCAAGTGAAACTGTGTGAAAGGGCGAACGAGCGAGTTTGTCAGGTTAGTATAGCAAAGTGTGAGTTTTAAAATTCAAGAAGTACATATAGAATGCAGGGTTAAGATTTTCTTAGATGAAGGGTCTGATGTGATAGAGTGTTCGCGGTTAGGGAACTGAAATTTCGGAGGGAGAGAAAGTTTGCTAAAACTGTGAGGGCAGCATAGCACACTACGTTATGGCAATGATAGGGAGAACATTAACATGTAGGAGCAAGGATATTATGATTCCTTTGTATAAGGCTTTGATCAAACTGCATGTGGATTACTGAGTACAGATTTGGTTACCTGGTTTTCAAAAGGATGAAGAGGTGTAGGGAAAGGGTTCAGAGATGATTAAGGTGGTGTCTGGAATATTGAAAATGAAGAGGTGTAGGGAAAGGGTTCAGAGATGATTAAGGTGGTGTCTGGAATATTGAAAATGAAGAGGGGGGGATGAGATTTTCATAGAAACAGAGAAGCTGTTAGGTTCAGCCTAGTATACTATCTAGCAGATAGTCTACAGATAAATGTTTTTAAAGCTGTACATCCTCTAAAAAATAAATTTTGAGTCTCTTCAGGATGTAACTATAAAAACACTATTCATATTGCATTTTGGAAGAAATGAGGGACAAAAGTAAACTATACTTCTGAAAGAAGATTTTGGGTCATTTGAAGTCTAATAAGCAGAGTTGTCCATACTAATCTGAGTGGCTGAGGATGTATACAATTTGCTTTGTAGTCAAATTGTGGATTCAAATTATTGATAAATGATACCACCATGATCCAGAAGATTTATTGCAGGAGACTATTCTACACAACACAGTACACTGTCTATGCTACATTTTTACCCATTATGTATTTTTGTCTGTTAATTAAAAAAAACAACAACTTTTTTTTTATTCTCATCTATTCCATGAAAAGTTGTGAATCTATGCAGTACATTTAGTACTGTAAGTGGACTAAGGATTTTTTTTTTTTTTTTTTATTTAATATAATCTGGAAACCTTGCTTTAGAGACCAAACCTGGAACTTTTTTTCAAACAACTTCAGGCATCAAGTAAGCAGGGTGATGGTCAATGAAATGAAACTGGACAATGAAATTCATCTCCCACACTAAAAGATAGTCACAAACATTTATGCCCACAATAGGAATGTGATCCCACAGCCTATTGGTTGGAGAGCAGATATGCTAACTACTTGACTAGGGAGGCTGACAGATTGCATGTGTTCTCTAGTAAGTTATTCTGTTTATCAGGACAAAACCCAAATTTCTGAGAGAAGAAAACTCCTCTCTCTGTTTGAGAATACATGTGTTGAGGCTTAAGTCCCCTTGAAGAATTCATGTTAGAGGTTTAATGGAATATTAACAGCACTGAGAAAGGATTAAAACTAATTTTAATACTTCCAATATTATTATTATTACCCAAGACCTCATGGAGTCAAAGACTCATCTGGGAGGTCCTTTTATCACACATACATCTCATCATACCGTGTCTTAAACACACTCAAACTCCTTGCAGGCACCACACTCTCAAGCAAGGCATTCCAATCATTCACAACTCTGCACGAAAAAAACCATCCAGGGATGACCTCTGGTTCTCCCCCGATCTCCCACTATTCTCTATAGAACTTCTCCACCATTGATCTTATAACAACCCCTTACCAACTTGTAGGTCTTTATCATATCTCCCCTCTTCCTTCTCTCCACCAGACTCTGCAATTCGTCTCCATCTGACGTGTGACGGAAACTCGTATTTCATCTCCGTCACACAGACATCTTCAGGGATTAAGCCCCACCGTAAACTTGCTACCCTTATCCACTCCAATAAGACCAGCTCCCTCCTCTTTCAGTGCCTGGTGTATATAGAGTACCTTGTTCCTGTAAACTTTCCTACTTCGGACCAACAGGCAGGTCAGCATCCATCTGGTTAGAAGAACACAGTTCTTACATCTGCAAACACAATTGTGGTCAATCTGGCCTTGCAGACCATGTTTTGGATACATCCCACAGAATCTCCTGGAAAAAAATAACCATGCTCCACCATAGTAAATATTATAAAAAGATAGACTATTCTTTGCATCTGCACTCAGGAATCAACCTAATTTAAACAATACAGTTGCATTAAACTTCCCAAAATTTAGGAAACTTTAATTATCAGAGATTCCTCTTTATATCCCAGGCCACCTGCAAATGCCCATAGAGGGTGCACCACATAGATAGGACTTTAGTTTCACTCTGTATTGTATTTGTGTGTGTTGTTACAAAAAGTTTTTCTAATCCCTGAAGATGTCTCTGTGACGGAGACGCTCTTTATATCCCAGGCCACCTGCAAATGCCCATAGAGGGTGCACCACCTAGATAGGACTTTAGTTTCACTCTGTATTGTATTTGTGTGTGTTGTTACAAAAAGTTTTTCTAATCCCTGAAGATGTCTCTGTGACGGAGACGAAATATCGGAAGTATTAAAATTAGTTTTAATCCTTTCTCAGTACTGTTAATATTCCATTAAACCTCTAACATGAATTCTCTGTTTGAGACTAACTCTTTCATTTGAAAAAGCCCATATATAGATTCCTTCTGTCACAGTGAGAATCAAATCCAGCTCTTCTCCAATCAAAAGGTACATGTCCTATCATTGTTCCACCTGTGGCAGGAATATTGTGGAAATTTTTTGGTGGAGGATAATTTTTCTGGTTTTTTGTTAATAGAATTATCATAAAAAATTAAGAAATGGATAGTGATCATATTTATTGTCATGGGATTAAAATCTCCTTTATTTGCAATAAATTGTGTTGTTACTTTACAAAATTTCTAACAGATATTCTTATTAATCTCAGTTATGAGGCTGAGTAGTTACATGTACCCACTCTTCAGCCATCAGGTTGTGGATTTGGATGTTTGTGATTGTCTTTGGGTGGTAGAGGAATTTCATTGCTGGGTGAACCCACTGCTCTGCTTATCACAAGCCTGAAATGGCTTAAAAAAGTTCCATATTTAGTCTCTAGAGCAGAGTTTCTAGAATAAAAAATAAAGATTTAAAAAAATCCTTAGTCTTACCATATATTGATGTATCATAGGTTTACATCTTTTCCTTGGTGGGAGACCCAAAGTTGCAATCTCAGTTAAGATTTTTTTTTATTTGTATATTTTCTTTTGTTGTTGCAGGTGTCATATATGATGTGATTGTTGAGCCACCAAGCATAGGTTCCACTGTTGATGAGCATGGTCATTCAAAACCAGTAAGTTTCTCAACATTATGTTTAATGTGGTTTTAAAAGTAATAGCACGTTAAATCTCTTTTCACAGTATTACAACACAAACAATAAATCATAAACATTTTTATTAAATCTTTTTAGCACATGAGCATTAGTGAGTATAAGAAGAAACAGTTCAAATTGTAATGGACAAAAAGATCTGAAGTCCTAATTTGGATCCTTTAATACTGTATAAATAGGAGTGTTTTTTTACAGTTGTTGGGTTGATCTTAAGATGACTCTCCCAAATTTTTGGCTTGTTAATCCAGCCATACTTGTAGAAGTAATGTTTCATGGCTGTTGCTGACTTGAAAAATAGTTTCTCCAACTTAAAATGACTTCTATATACTGTTTTCTTCCATCTGATCTTGTGTAATGGAGTGTCCAAAGCAAGATCTGCCAGTGTGAGTATAATTGGCTATTGAAAAGCTTAGAAATGGAGGAAAAAGTACTGAAAAAGGAATAAGAGATGATAAAGGTGACATGAAAACTGAAGATAAAGATATTCTAGATGTGGAGTAATTTCTTTGAAAGACTGCCAAATGAAACAAGCAGTGTCAGCTTGATGGTAAAAAAAAACTCTCAACAGGAATGCAGCCAGGAATACATTATTATTACCATAAGGTCACATGGAGTCAGACTCATCTAGGAAGTCCCTTTGTCATACACACACCTCATCATACCATGGTTTAACCACATTCAAATTTTCTGCAAACACCACACTCTGCAAGGCATTCCAATCATTCACCACTCTGCATGAAAAAAACCTGCTACTCACTCCCTTGTTCACACCCTCCTTATACAGCTTCTGGGGATGACCTCTTGTTTTCCTCTGATCTCTCACCATTTTATGAAAAACCTCTTCAACATTGATCCTATAACAACCCCTTACCAACTTGTACATCTTTATCATATCACCTCTCTTCCTCCTATTCACCAGACTGTAAATTGCATCTTCTCAACCTTTCCTTATATTCAACATTCCAGAGGTGACCAAATCTGTGCAGTAGTCCATGTGTGGCCTAATCAGAGCCTTATACAATTGAACAAGAATCTCCTTACTTCTACAAGTTGGACATCCGTATCATTCCCAGAATTCATTGTCTTTTCCTGACAATTTTAGCATTGTGTCCTCTAAATTTTAGATTCTTATCCACCATCATCCCAAGATCTCTTATTTCCTCTACCTCTAACAATATATGCCAACCAAGAGTAAATTCTACATCTTTGTTTCCCAAATTTTAAAACCTTAGATTTTGCGACATTGAACTGACATCCCTACTCCCATGCCCATTCACTGTCTATTCAAGTCTTCTTGTAAGACCACAACATCTGCTCTACTCCTCATGGTTCGTCCTAACTTTGCATCATCTGCAAACAACTGAATATCCCCATCCACATCTTTCCCAATATCGTTAACGTACAGGTAAAACAGCAATGATCCTAAAACAGACCCCTGAAGTGCAACCACTAGTGACTCCTCTTTTAGGATATTGCTCCCCCATACACAACTTGCTGATACTTATCAGATATCCAATCTCTGATCCAATGCACTAGTCTAATATCCAACCCCCATCCACTCTAGTTTGATTATCTACTTATCATGTGGTAATCTGTCAAAAGCCTTTGCAAAATCTAAGGATATTACTGTGTATCCATCTCATTTGTCCAATGAAATAGTCATCTTATTGTAATAAGTAAATAGATCACTAAAACATGACCTGCCTTTAGCAAATCCATGCTGTCTATCAAAGATAATATCATTGTTATCAACTCACTTCTGGATCCTGGTTCTCACCAGCCTCTCCAACACTTGAACCACAACAATTGACACACACAGGTAGGCCTATAATTTGACACTTCAGTTTTTATCACCTCCCTTATGAAGTGGCACAATCTTGCCTTCTTTCCACTCCTTTGGAACTTGACCCAATGTAAGACTCATATTAAACAAATATGTCAAGGCAGATGTCAACTCCTTGGCACATTCCTTCAAAATACATGGTAATATCAAGTCCCACAGCTTTATCAACATCAAGTTTGCTCAGTTCCCCACATACCTTTTGCTCACTTAGTCAGTCTCACCTCCTTATCAACTGCTCTCAAACTCTCTATGATGTCACATTCAGAAGAATGAAAGACCTTCATGAACTACTCATTAAATATCTCAACTATATTCTTTCGTTCTTGGAAGCAGCAGCAGCTCTTAGAAAGCAACCAAATCTTAATAAATACAGTTGCATTAAGCTTCCAAAAATTTTGGGAAACACTCATCACCAGAGATCCTACTTTATATTCCAGGCCACCTACAACTGCCCTTAGAGGGCGCTCCACCTAGATAGGACTTTAATGTCACCTACGTGGTTGGGCTTAGTATTGTATGATATTTGTGTTATGTTACATTAATTATTTTTGTAATCCCCATAGATGGCCTAGTGACTAGGACGAAATATAGGAAGTATTAAATTCTTTTTAATCCTTTCTGAGTGTTGTAAAAAATCCATTAAACCTCCAACATTATATCCATAATCATTCTTTTTTTTTTTTCCTTTTTTTTTTTTTTTTTTTTTTTTCCTGCTGGCTACATATTGAAAGAATTCCCTAGATTATTTTTGACTTCATTAGCTTTGCCTGTTCTTTGTAATCCTCATGGAATTGATTATTACCATTCCTGTTATGCTTCCATAATGCCTTTTCCTCTGTACTGCATGCTTAATTTCTTCATTCATCTATTTCACATCTATCTTATTTAACCTTCTGACCCTTGGAATACATTTAGACATTGCTTCTACTAGACAGTTCTTAAATATCACCCAAGCTGCATTGATGTCCTTTTTAGCTAACTCCTCATTCCATGCTACACCTGCAAGCTGTCTCCTGAGCTTCTCATAATCACCAGCCTTGAGTTCCACATATACCCTTTCCTTGTAGAGGTCCTTACATTGCTGGTGACCACCCAGGTAATCACTTCATAGTCACTCTCACCAACTGGAGGGTGATTTGACACCTCATTTATAATGACATCCTCTGATGAGATAATCAAATCCAAGATCTTCAATCCTCGTGTGCCCTCTGTTACACAATGCCTGAGGTAGTTGCCCCTCAAAAAACTCAAGAAACTCATCATCCCAGTCTATATTGCCATAATGATCACCCTTTTCTTATTTGCTTGGGTAATTTGATTATACATTTCATGGTTACTACAATCCACATTACCAGGTCTCTAACAACATCTAAGTATTTCATTCTATTCACCTCTATCCCACACCATACTGCTTCAAAATCACTGGCACTATTTCCCTCTTGCATCTCTACCTTATATGGACATAACTCTTTCTCTCT